>NC_134698.1:7387872-7687872 GCF_050947455.1 Rhinoderma darwinii | reverse complement strand
CGCAAGGCATGTTGGATTTGGCTGCATATAACCCAGGTTGCATTAACAGAATACAGTGTTGGACAGGAGGTGCAATGCAGGCAACACCAGAACGGAAACCAGACAGGCAGAGGGTAAACAGCAAACAGAGTACCCAACCAGGAGAGATTGAAAGTCCAAATCAGAAAGGACAATACCAGGAGTTGCCGAGGTCAAAACCAGCCAAGAGCAGAATGTCCAAATCAGTGAACAAAAGGGTTAATCTAAAGACAAAGCTGAGGTCCAGTTCCAATAATCCAAATAGTCAGGTGATACAGGGGGTAGCCAGGAGCTTGATCAGATTCTTGCATACACAAATAAATTCACAAGCAACAATGAAAGTACTGACCAGTCTTAAATACTCCACCCTAGAATCTGATAGGAAGAAAACAGAGAATTGGGCTTGGCTCTGCAACTCAAACGAGAGCCAGCCAGAAGCTATGCTAGTAGTCATGACAATCTTAAAGAGACGGATGTTTCCTAACAACATCTGTAGCCCCCTGGTTGATTTTCACTACTAGCTGCTCCACTGTAGCGTGTCGTTCGGCCCTCGCACACCTTCATAGCTGTCGTGCCATTTATCCACTCATGATACACTGTCACCAAAGCAGCACGCGAACTGCTCACTGACTGCACTGTTTGAGAAATAATGCCACCCTTGGCCCGAAAGCCAATAATCATCCCAACTCTGATAAATCGCCCCTTTTACCTATGGCAATAACGAGTGATATGTTCAGACAGCCTATCACACACTTTATAAACCCACCATGCCAGCCATATTATGACATATCACTTTCTTCATGGGCTACGTCGAAAGTAGGAGGTGGTCATAATAATGTGACTCGACTTTGTATTTTATGTCTTCTGTTGACGTTACATCGATGGTTAGAAAAGGACACCAAAATGCAAAATTTCACAGTCCGAAACCGATGAACCTATTATTTGTTTTCTAATTAAAGGGAACCTGTTAGTAAACTGGTTACTCTCCACTTAACCCCTTAAAAGGAATGTGTCGCTAGAAATTATTATTTTTTTTTTTAGTCAAACAGTTAGTGGATACTTGATTAAACATTGTTCTAATTTTTTTTATTTTTTCACGAGTCAGGAAATATTATAAATTAGATTCTAATCTATAATATTTCCCTGTTCTGGTCACTAGAGGGAGCAATTCCCAAAATTGCAGCATTAGCATGTGGTAAAGCAACCACATTGCTTTATGCTGCAAAATTTGAGAAGACACACTCGCTCTAACGTCCTCAAACACCCCCCCTATTCCTGGCTAGTGCCAGGAGAAAGAAGGGGATTGAACGTTCAAACCTCCTACACTGTGTGTCGCCATTTTTTGAGCGAATACACAGTGTAGTAGGCTTACATACAGTGGTAATCACACAGTAAAACACAAACATACACAAACCTAACTTACCTGCTCCTGCCGCCGCCGCTCCCTCCGCCCCGTCTGCTCCCTCCGCTCCTAGTGCTTGCTTCAGAACTTATGTCCGGAAGCGGCGACCGGAAGTAGTCATCTTACTGTCCGGCCACGGCTTCCGGTCCACAAGAAAATGGCGCCGGACGTTGCTCGGCCGAAATCCTTCCATTTGGACTGTACAGCATAGTGAATGGAACGGCTCCCGTTCGCATTCACTATGGGGCTGTATGTGCCGTATTCCATGTCTGTATGTGTCGTTAATCGACACATACAGAGATGAAAAAAAAAAATGCCAGCCCCCATAGACAAGAAAAAGTTCAAAAATAAAAAAAGTAAAACACAAACACACAAATAAATATTACCAAACCATTTTTTTTAGTTCTTTCATCCTCAAATTTCAGGGCCATAAAATTTTATTTTTCCATCGATTCAGCTGTAAAAGGGCTTGTTTTTAACAGGCCATGTTGTATTTTCTAATGCCACTATCTTCGGTATGAATAATTTATCGATTAGCTTTTATATTTTTTTGGGGGGGAACGGAATGCCAAAAAAAACCTAGATGTTCTGTCATTGTTATTTGTGTTTTTTTATTCACTGTATCGCAAAAATAGCATGTTCACTTTATTCGACAGATCCATACAAATGTGGCGATACCAAATTTATATTGTTTTTTGTTTTTTTACATATTAGTATTTTGCACAAAATAAATGTTTTAAGGGAAAAAGTGATTTTGTGTTGATGCATTTCAAGAGCCAAAACTTTTTTACATTTCTGCCGATGTAATTGTTTGAGGGTTTGTTTTTTTGCAGGATAAGTAGTCGTTTTTATTAGTACAGTTTTGGAATACATATAATTTATTGACCTTATAGGCAGATACCGTTTGAAGACCTGGCGGCTCCCTCTATCAAACACCATAGATGCCGAAGTCGCTATTGACCGCAGTACCTAAGAAGTTAAACTGCTGAATTTAATTTATCGCTGATCCCAGGAGTTGTGACAGGAGCCCGACTCTGTAAAAAAGCTGTGCTCCTGACGCTCATCTCGTTGGTACGATGGCAGTACCCATGATGACAGGCTTATCAGTCATGATGCAGGAACTAGCACCAGCTCATGATGGATATGTTTGTCATTGGTCGTTAAGAGGTTAAAGGAACATTCTAGGCAAAACGATACATTGTGTAATACCTAGAGCAGAGCTTGAGGGGACGGTGCATGACCCAGCGATTCCTAATCGGATGTTTTTTAAATCCCTGGGTCATGCACCGACCCTTCAGGACCTGCCAAATCCACCAATAGGGACATATAGATGGTACTACTGTCAGGGGTCTAGACAAATAAATGTCCCAAACTAACCTATGAGCTGCCATTCACACATTACCCACTAATTCCTGCATGGATGCTCCAATGTTTCACTTAAAAAAATAATAATTAAAGGGACATATTTAATAGGGAATAGTATGCAGCCCTTGTTCCAAACATTGTGCCCTTCATTTCACATAAGTATAAATTCACAGGCTCCAGCTGGTATTTGTAACACCCATGGCCACGGGCCGTCAGCATTACTCACCTCCTGACGGCCGCAGCCATGGATCTGTAAGTGCTGACCCGCATCTTTAATTATTATTAACTATTTTTGCCCAAAATTAAAATAGTTAAAAGATAGGTTGCATGGTAAGTCATCATACAGGCAAAAAAACAAAACAATTAGTAGGTAAAATATGATAAAATACATTATTATTTATATTATATTATATATTATTTTTAAAAAACAATAGAACATTCCCCTAAAAGATGATTCAAAAATTTTGCTGTGGACATTCAAGAATTGAAGGTCTTGGTCACAAAAGGGTTCAAGGAGGTCTTAAAAATGTTTTCTACTTCTAGATTCATTTGGTAGTTTTATCACTTATCGTTTATCCAGGAGGAAACTAAAATTAAATTTTCTATTATGTCAACAAGCAGGACTGATTTGGTTTATTAGGGTCTAAACTGTTCTAGAAAATGGACTCACATGAGGTCATAGATACCATAGAAATAGACCTTGAGGCTGAGGTGGCGTCCTTAGTGATAGGGTCTCAACCCTAATTGGTCCCATCACTTTTTCCTAATGGGTGGCAATAACCTGTGCAGGACTCCCCTCTCCAGAGGAACTGCACTGTTTACAAACAAAAGGGTGAGGCATTATCCAAAGGGTCCTGTAAGGACGTGTAGAGGGTAAAAAACAGCAAACACAAAACAGTTCGGTCCTGGGTGGCAAATTTTGGCCACAATAATGGGTTGGCCTCTCTTTTCTATGTATATCCCTGGACTCATGTCATCATGTTTTATGGAGATTTAATTTTCTTTTTATATTATTTATTACAGAATTCTTAACATCCTTATTTCTGATGCTGTAGATAATAGGATTCAACATTGGGGTGACCGCAGTATAAACAACAGACAAGGCCTTGCCTGTTTCCGGAGAGTAAGAAGATCGAGGCCGAAGATAAATAATCAGGATGGTCCCATAGTAGAGGATGACCACAGTGAGATGGGAGCCACAGGTGGAAAAAGCTTTCTGTCTTCCTTGGGAGGAGCGAATCTTCAAAATGTTGGAAATAATATTAATATATGAACCTAAAGTCAAGACGAAAGCACCCATGGCAATGATTCCTGCTGCTATATACATTGATAACTCATTAAGCCGCGGATCCTTGCAGGACAATTTTAAGAAAGGAGGCACTTCACAGAAAAAATGGTTGATATGATGAGATCTACAGAAAGGTAATTGGAAAGTGAGTGGAACTTGTAAGGTGGCATTTAATAGGCCCACGGTCCATGATGTTGAAGCTAAAAAAACACAAACCGTCTTGTTGATAATAAGATTATAATGCAACGGCCTACAGATGGCTGCAAACCTATCAAAAGCCATGACCGAAAGTAGAACACACTCTGCTGTCCCAAGTAGTAATATAAAGAACATCTGAAACGCACAGCCCAATAAGGAAATACTTTTGTCCTTGGATAAAGTATTAGTTAAGATGACGGGAACTATGGTGGAGGACAAGCCGATGTCAATGACAGAGAGATTGCAGAGGAAGAAGTACATAGGTGTGTGTAAGGTTGGGTTGGTCCTCACTACAATTATTAGTAAAACATTTCCGGAAAATGTGATCAGATACATCACCAATAATACAAGGAAACATATAACCTGTAGTTGAGGAACGTCAGATAAGCCAAGTAGAATGAACCCGTTTGGACTTGTTTGGTTTGACTTCTCCATATTATTTACCCAGTAACTGAAAGGAAAAATAAGGAGCACACGATTGGTAAAAAAGTTGACTTTGAAGACTGTGGCCATAGCTCCTAGGATTGTTTAAGACACTTTTTATGCTGTTTCGATATCTCCCTTAGACTATAATGGAGTAGTAATAGCAGGGAGAAAGGGGATGGGAGGAAACCTCCAGCTCACCAGTTCCACGCTCCTGTGTTCCAATCTTGCCCGGATCTTCCGCGACGGCACACGGCAGGTAATAGTAACAAAAGAAAGAAAGGATCCAGCGATGCGTGGTATAAGTGGGGAAACTCGGTTTCCACTTTATTGAAGTGTAAGCAGACAAAACTTTACAGAACACCAGGAGGGATGACAAGGTGGTAGGAATGGCAAATAGATGAAAGCCTACGAGTTTCCCCAATTATACCACGCATCGCTGGATCCTTTCTTTCTTTTGTTACTATAATGGAGTGTTAGTGTATATATGCTTATATTGCGTATCTAACTGCAAAAAAAAAAAGACTCTACTGGTGAAGGTGGAAGATGCAGATACAATTGAATGTGGCTATAGCTGATGCTGGGAGATCAGGCTGGGCAAAAGCCATGGGGCAAATGCCCCTGGTGCCCGGTGTTAGAAAAGTCAGTGATGGTGTTAGATGACTTAAGTGGTGTGCAGGGGTTGTTGTGCCATCCCGATTAGGAATGTCGCAACACAAATTGTAGTTGAACAGCAGAAGTTTTTATTCCTAGATAAGGTACAACTTGGTCACGAGGCTCAATACTTGGTAGTTACACTAGCAGGAAACTAGACTTTACCTGCCCCAATAGCAATGTAACTAAGAAAGTCTCTAGAGTAAACTTTGGTTCTCACTGCCTGGATAGAACCCAATTTTGGCGTCTGTCTCAGAGGCCTGGGGTCGATCATGCGGAGGATGGTTGCATCCACCCGTACTGGGTCTGTGGGGTTAAATGTAGTAGCCCTCCGATATACTTTTACCCTCTGTTAGCATTAGGTGCTCTCCTGTCACACCACTGTCGATCTGGTATAGACACTTTGTTTTAGTTACTGGTGCAAGGCTCAGAGGTGATACGGACTCACTACCACCGCAGTTTAGAAAGGGCGTCTCTGTTTCTCCTTCAGGTCATAAATCATTAGCTCCCAGCTCTGCTCCTCAGCTCTGCTTAGTCCTGACTCCTTTCTGTTAGACTCTCTCTAGACCCTGCGTCACCACCAAGGCTTTTTGCTGGACACAGCGCAAACTCTCTTGGGCACACGCCCAACCAACCTTTTGGCTCAAATTATTCCCCTTATATAGTATCTACAGCATCTCCCCTAACACGCTGCAGTACTCTCTGGTGAAAGATCTTCGCGGGAAATGGCAAGTTAGCCGCCACGACCAATGTCATTTTAGCAAAACCAGGAGGTCGATCATTCAATAAAACAGAATGATCCTTTAAATATATATCTATATATCTATACATATATAGATATATATAAAACATAACATGTAATTCTTTGTAATCATGATCAACATAATATACACCTTGGGCCACTCTCACAACGCGGCACCTGGAAATACCCACTTACGGTAATTTGGCTGTTTCCATATCTTCCACAGACTATAATGGAGAGTGACTGTGTATGCATGGTCACTTCTCGCCCACAAATAGAGACCAGGAAACCCAATTATTAGAATTGGCATTGGGTCATTTCCATTGAAGAGTTGGAAATACCTGCTATGGGGTCTTTAACACTTCTTATTCGTCCCTAATGAACACCATCAATAGTACATAGTAAATAAAGGGAAAATGAAAAAAGAAGGGCAAGAAGTGATTGGATCATATTATTTTTAGTACATTAAGGCCTCATTTACACGGCAGGGTTTCCCGGCCGGGTGCCGGCCGTTCATAAATCGGCCGGCACCCGCCTGCATTAGGAATAATAGACCCCTAATGGGGCTATTCACACGACCGATTTTTTGACGGCCCAGAAAACCGGCCGTCAAAAAATAGGACATGCTCTATCTTCGCCCGGGTACCCGGCCGCCCGGCTCCCATAGAAGTCTATGGGGCCGGGTATTACACGGCCATCACCGGGATGTGTCCCGAGTGATGGCCGGGTTTTCCGGCGCTTGCGCTCTATCTCCTCCTCCTCACAGCGCAGACTGCATGTGAGGAGGAGGAGTTGATGCCATTCTGACGAATGGCATCGCTGTACACTGTGTGGCAGGGCCGGGGTGTACAGCAGGTGGAAGGGAGCGCTGCGCTGGCTCCCTTCTCCTGCTTGTTTTAAAAGCACCCTGGCCCTTCGATGGCGCCGCTAGCAGCTGCAGCTGCTGTGGCTGCTACTACTGTAGCGACGCCACTATAGCAGAGCAGGGAGGTATCTCCCCGCTCTGCTATGGGCTAGCCGCACTTTAGCTCCTTGAAGGAGCGGAATCCCCGTGTTTTTGGGGATTCCGCTCCTGGACAGAGCGCTTGATGTCTCTGTCCATATCTGGGCAGTGACATCAGGGGAAACTCCTGAAGCGGAATCCCCGAACACATGGGGATTCCCCTTCAGGAGTTGCCGCTGATGTCACTGTCCGGATCTGCCCGGCCCGGCACGGATGCAAAACTTAATGCAAACCGGCCGGGCAAAATGGCCGATTTTATCGTGTCGGCCACATCGGCACCAGAGGCTACAGTTGATTCTGCAGCAGCATCAGCGTTTGCAGGTAAGTAGCTACATCGACTTATCTGCAAACGCCGATGCTGCTGCAGAATCAACTGTAGCCTCTGGTGCCGATGTGGCCGACACGATGCAGGACCTGTGAGTGACGACACAGCGTGATCTCTCGAGAACACGGCTGTCTCTGCACTGCCAGAAGCTGGGCGTTCTGAAGAGAAGTGGATGATACTTCTCGTCAGAACGCCCAGCTAGTAAAAGTAGTAAAAACGCCCCGATGTACGCACATAATACACGCCCACTTGGACTTTTACTTTAAACACGCCCACTTGGACTTTTGCAAGCCTCATTTGCATAAATACAAAAATGGTCATAACTTGGCCAAAAATGCTCGTTTTTTAAAAATAAAAACGTTACTGTAATCTACATTGCAGCGCCTATCTGCTGCAATAGCAGATAGGGGTTGCAAAATCTGGTGACAGAGCCTCTTTAAGCACTTGAAACATTTTTTAATAGCAGTGTCACATCTAGGACTTCCAAAACAACACTCCTTATCTACCATAGAAGCTGTAACATCCCTATGGCCGATTTTGTCCGATAAAAAAATCTATATGATAATCCTCCAGACCCCCTGGAAATTACCATTCCTTATCTATCTCTAATCAACTGGAAAAATAATAATCTCAACAAATTACACCAACTATGGAACAAAGGATCTTTTGCCTCGTTTTCTCAACTAACCTCTTTCTGTAACCTTTCCAAACATGATTTCTACAAATATTTACAAATACGCCATGCATTACAACTTCTCCCACCGCCTTCAAATATATTCGCCATTACCTTTGAAAACTTGGCTCAATTCAAACCCTTGCTGTAACAAAGGCATTTCTAAATGCTACAAAATCTTATTAAAGAGGATCTGTCACCACATTAAAGTGGCCTATCTTGCACATGATGTGATCGGCGCTGTGATGTAGATTACAGCAGTGTTTTTTATTTACAAAAACGATCATTTTTGACGGAGTTATAACCAATATTAGCTTTATGCTAATTAGTTTCTTAATGGATAACTGGGCGTGTTTTACTATATGGCCAAATGGGCGTTGTACAGAGGAGTGTATCACGCTGACCAATCAGTGACAAATCAGCGTCATACACTTCTCTCCATTCATTTACACTGCAGATAGCAATATAGCTATATCGCTATGTGCAGCCACATACACACACTATAACGTTACTGCAGTGTCCTGACAGTTAATATACATTACCTCAAGCCAGGACGTGATGTGTATTCAGAATCCTGACCACTCCTCTGCACGTCTCTGTGAGACTACAGCACAGCACAGCGAGATCTCTCTGTGAATGACAGTTTACAGCGTAATCTCACGAGACTACGCCTGCTATGCTGTAAATCAAAGAGACGCTACAGAAGTGGTCAGGATTCTGAATACACATCACGTCCTGGCTGGAGGTAATGTATATTCATTATCAGGACACTGCACTAATGTTAGTGTGTGTGTGTATGAGGCTGCAGATAGCGATATAGCTATATCGCTATCTGCTATGTAAATGAATGGAGAGAAGTGTATGACGCTGATTGGTCACTGATTGGTCAGCGTCATACACTTCTCTCCACAACGCGCACTTGGTCATATAGTAAAACACGCCCTGTTGTCCATTGAGAAACTCATTATCATAAAGCTAATATAGGTCATATCTCCGCCAAAAATGATAGTTTTTCTAAATAAAAACCACTGCTGTAATCTACATTACAGCGCCGATCACATCATGTACAATATAGGCCACTTATAATGTGGTGACAGAGCCTCTTTAACTCAAAATTCAGATCCACTTCACTCCATTAAATCTAAGTGGGCTGTTGACCTTGTTCAATCAATCACAAATGGTTAATGGGAATCAGCTCTTAATGCAGTCGCTAAACATTTTAAGTGTATCAACAATATGGAAAATGCTAGAAAAATATTCTATAGATGGCATTACACTCCTCTGAGATTGTCAAAAATCATCCCTGACTTCTCTACTATATGTTGTATATGTGGGTCTCGAGGGCTCCTTCTTTCACTTATGGCGGAGTTGTAAAAGAGTCCAAATATTGTGCAATAAAGTATTCCAACTTCTCTCAAATCTGTATGGAACTACTTTAACTCCCAACCAAGGGATAGCTCTTCTTTCGATTCAATTGAATACTTTTCCGATAACCTTTCAAACTGTATTACAAAATGTTCTCATAACTACTAGACACATGATCTCCTCCACTTGGAAGGAGAACTCTTCTATTTCCTTATCAGGCTTGATAAGAAATGTAAATGACAACTGCTGGTTTGAATGCATGTCTGCTTCAGCTCTCCACAAAAAAGATTATTTCCTTAAGCGCTGGGATATACTAGTCCTTCTCAATGAATTAGAATATCATCAAAAAGTTTATTTATTTCAGTAATTCAATTCAAAAAGTGAAACATGTATTATATAGATTCATTACACACAGAGTGATCTATTTCCAGCATTTTTTCCTTTAATGTTGATGATTATGGCGAACAGTTAATGAAAACCCAAAATTTAGTCTCTCAGAAAATTAGAATATTATATAAGCCCAATTTCAAAAATTATTTTTAATACCGAAATGTTGGCCTACTGAAAAGTATGTACAGTATATGCCCTCAATACTTGTTCGGGGCTCCTTTTGCATGAATTGCTGCATCAATGCGGAGTGGCATGGAGGCGATCAGCCTGTGGCACTGCTGAGGCGTTATCAATGTGGCGTGGCATGGAAGCGATCAGCCTGTGGCACTGCTAAGGTGTTATCAATGTGGCGTGGCATGGAGTCGATCAGCCTGTGGCACCGCTCACGTGTTATGGAAGCCCAGGATACTTTGACAGCGGCCTTCAGCTCGTCTACATTGTTGGGTCTGGTGTCTCTCATCTTCCTCTTGACGATACCTTATAGATTCTCTATGGGATTTAGGTCAGGCGAGTTTGCTGGCCAATCAGGCGCAGTGATACTGTGATTATTAATACAGGTATTGGTACTTTTGCCAGTGTGGGCAGGTGCCAAGTCATGCTGGAAAATGTAATCAGCAACTCCATAAATCTTGTCAGCAGAGGGAAGCATGAAGTGCTCAAAAATGTCCTGGTAGACGGCTACGTTGACTCCGGACTTGATATAACACAGTGGTCCAACACCAGCAGATGACATGGCTCCCGAAACCATCACTGACTGTGGAAACTTCACACTGGACCACAAGGAACTTGGATTGATGCCTCTCCACTCTTCCTCCAGACTCTGGGACCTTGATTTCCAAATGAAATGTCAAAATTAAATTTCATCTGAAAACAGATGGACCACTGAGCAACAGACCAGTCCTTCTTCTCCTTAGCCCAGGTAAGATGCTTCTGACGTTGTCTCTAGGTCATGAGTGGCTTGACACAAGGAATGTGACAGTTATAGCCCATGTCCTGGATACGTCTGTATGTGGTGGATCTTGAAGAACTGACTCCAGCCGCAGTTCACTCCTTGTGAATCTCCCCCAGATTCTTGAATGGCCTTTTCTTGACAATCCTTTTAAGGCTGCGGTTATCCCTGTTGCTTGTGCACCTTTTCTACCCTACTTTTTCCTTTCTCTTAACTTTCCATTAATATGCTTGGATACAGCACTCTGTGAACAGCTTCTTTAGCAATGTCCTTTTGTGGCTTCCCCTCCTTATGGAGGGTGTCAATGACTGTTTTCCGGACAACTGTCAAGTCAGCAGTCTTCCCCATGATTGTGTAGCCTACTGAACCCGACTGTTGGACCATTTAAAGGCTTAGGAAACCTTTGCAGGTGTTTTGTCTTGATTGGCTGTTTAGAGTGTGACACCATGAGTCTACAATCTTGAACTTTTACCAAATATTCTAATTTTTCTGAGTGACTAAATTTGTGGCTTTCATGACCTGTTAGCCATAATCATCAACATTAAAAGAAAAAAAATGCTGGAAATTAATCACTCTGTGTGTAATGAATCTATATAATACATGTTTCACTTTTTGAATTGAATTACTGAAATTAATTAACTTTTTGATGATATTCTAATTCATTGAGAAGGACTAGTATGGCTCATAACTAATTATAAAAAATCAACAATAATCTCAAACACCTGATCACAGTTACTTTGTACTTTGTTCTATTCTGTTTTTCCTATTCGGTTTTACATTGTTTAAACTGTGCCTAATATGTCACTTGATGATATAACCATATCACTATGTAGTTTTTATTTCCTATAATTTTTGTTCAAAAATCTTAATTAAAAAAACTAATGTTTCAAACAAAACAACAACAAAAAATAAAAATAAAAAATTGCTCTGTAAGACGGTTACTTTGTGTGTGTTTTGCTGTTTAGATACATTTGATGTGTCTCCAATTGACAGATAAAGCTGCTCGTATTTTGATCTTTAAGTGATACTATGTTGCTAGATGGTCCTGTACGTAATTTATGTCCAGCAGATAAATCACAGACCGTAAACAGGTTGATGAATTGTGCCTCAGAGAGTGCACTTGCCGAGCAGCACGAAGACTCAGAGGAACCTGCTCACAGTGCACTGTGAATCAGGAGAAATTAGCTCCATGCTCAAGATAATGCTCGGCTACAGCACCAACCAGTTGCCACACTCCTGGCAGATATATGAGAGCAGCAGAGGTCTTCGCTGTTGTTCTGCTCATCGGCAGTTACTTGTCAATGCCCAGCTCTAGATCCGGCAGCTGACCAGAGAAAGTCAGCCGCTCAGCTAGAGAAGCGGTGAACAGCGGTCACACGGCTTGACAGATAACGGCAGGCCGCCGATGTGATCGCTGCTGTGACTGCTAAGGAGAAGAACAACAGCGAAGACCTCTTATATATACCCTGTTAGGAATATAGTAACTGTGAAGTGACAATATAAGCAAAGCAATATGCACATTTCCAAAATATTAATATTGTCAACAATTCTACACAGATATTAGTGCTGCTATCAGTTACTTCAGTCTTTTTGTTGTATTTGATGAATTTCTTTGTTTCCTTTAGTGATTTCCACCCTTTACATATAAATTGGCAATACACTTACCTCAACAGAATCGGGTTTCCAGTGACTTGTTGACACAGCTTTATTGTTGGTTTAATAAAGTATTTATTTGGGGTTGTCTTTGTACCCTCTAGCACATGTATATGTGGACATGATGGAAATGGAATTTCCCATAAACCAAGCTCAGGCTGAGAAATCATTCTTATATATTTTTATTGATCCCAAATGTATTGTAGGACATCAGAGCCCAAAGTAATTCTAAAACTCCCTTGTTATTCATTAGTCTCTACTGTGGGTTATATTTGTTTCTCAGTGTCAGGAATAGAAAACTTTTAATGAATACTCTGACGATATAAACTTATACATATCATTTATTATACACAGTCGAGTCCCATTATTATGATGACCACTACTAATATCCAGAGTAACCACCGTGTGCAGCATGGACAGCAGTAGACGGGCTGGGGGTGATCAATAAGGTGCTCGTCGGTGGTCTCAGGTATCTGGAGCCTCGCTGACTGCAGAGCATCCCACATTTACTGGAGAGTGCGCGGGGGGAGGATCAATAGAGCAAACAAGACGATCGAGGTCCCACAAATGCTCAATTGGTTTCAAGTCTGGAGAATTAGGGGGCCAGGGAAGTACTTGGAAGTCTCGGTCGTGCACTTACAAAACCTGACGTACATTTCTAGCCGTGTGACATGATGCATTATCTTGCTGGAAGATTCCATCTGCCCCAGGGAAGATAAA
Source organism: Rhinoderma darwinii (assembly GCF_050947455.1). Classification (NCBI taxonomy): domain Eukaryota; kingdom Metazoa; phylum Chordata; class Amphibia; order Anura; family Rhinodermatidae; genus Rhinoderma; species Rhinoderma darwinii. Next base: position 7,674,704 of record NC_134698.1, on the reverse strand, counting down.
CAGCATGTATGGTGGACGTGATCTGCAATGATGGATTCATACCCAAATCGGTTCAGAGAGTCGTCCACATGGATGAGTGACCCAGAGAATACCATGAAAAAATTCTGCCATAACGCTGCCGCCACCAGTTTGTGTTCCTCCAGCAATGGTTGCTGGGTGTTTGTTCTCTGCAGAGGCAGACACAGACTGCAGAGGGCCCCTGTGCAAAGAATGTGCCTTGGCCCCCAATAACCTAACCACGCCCACGCGCTGATAAAACTATACAAATCTATATTGCACATTTTATTACTAGTTTAGAACACAAGTAACAAACATAAATAATGCAAATTATTTCCATATTTAACAACTGAGTATAACACAAAGCACTCATGTAACTAACTTATAATGACTTTATCATGCTACACTGCTTCTGTAACTGCCATTAACTTCTATGGGAGTTACGGAAACAGCGTAGCTCAGCGTCTGCCGCACGACCGTGCCACTCCATATGCCCAGGGCCGGTTTTAAACAAATTGTGACCCTAGGCAAAGTTAAAAGTGGGGCCTCAAATGCTGAATTACTGTATCAGTAATGCAACCAATTCAGAAGGCGTTGTACAGAGCACTGCATTGCTGATTTCTAGTGCCTCCAGGAGTGTTGCAAGCCCCAAATCATATGTCCCTCCTCTCACACAAAAAAATTATCCATATACATACAGTTACTAAATCATACCACTATATATACCACTGTACCAGATACAGGTACCCCCATACAGTTATTGAATAATACCACCACATCATAACTGTAATGTCCGTGGCTGCGGGCTGTCAGCTCCAACCTTGCCCTGACAGCCGCAGCAACGAGTCGGCAAGCGCTGGCCCCAGCCTCCTCCTCAGGAGACGAGTCCACTCACCTCTGCCGGATCCCGTAGGGGCAGCGCGCGCACCGGACCGGATGGACAAACTTTGGTCCGTGAGTACCCTGGACTTTAAGAGGGGTCCAGTCCCCTAATTCTATGCCTGAGCGTTGTAGTGTATCCCTTAGTCTGTCTATGCAAATGGTCCCCTAGTGTTTTCTGCTCCCAGTGTTCCTGTTCCCGTTCTTGTACCTGTATCCCGTTCTAGTGCCGTGCTTGCTATAGTCGTGCTGTGCTGGATACCACGCTTGCCTGCTTCTCCACGCCTGACGTCCACCCGTTGCCTAGTTCCTGCCAAGCTACTGTCCGTGCTGCCACAGGTACCCTATATACCATAGACTGTGACCTGCGCCCGGTTGGCCAGCTGCCCTACTGCCAAGTCGGTACGGCCCAGTGGGTCCACAGACCCTTCGTGACAGTACACTCAGGCCATGGACCCCACTGGCCGGTTCAAGACTATGATGACGACACAGGAGATGCGAGCGGATATGCTGGACCTCCGGTCCCGACAGGACCAACTCCTCCAAGCGCTGAACATTCTTGCACGTCGGCAGGAGGCACAAGCTGCTGTTCCTCCTACTACACCTCCTGGCAATGTGGATCCTCAGTCTACACCTCTTGGCAGTATTGACCCGCTCGTTTCTTTGTCACTTCCTGATCACTATGACGGAGATGCAAGTACCTGTCGTGGTTTTCTTAATCAATGCCAGATCCACTTCAGCTTGTATGCTAGGACATTTTCATCTGATGGTGCCAGGGTCGCTTTCATCATTTCCCTCCTCACCAGAAAGGCTCTTGCATGGGCGAACCCTATCTGGGAGAGACAAGGACCAGAGACCCGTGACTTCCCTGCCTTCCTCCGGACTTTTTGCATGGTGTTTGAGGAGCCTGAACGGGTCTCATCTGCAGCGGCTTCTTTGATTGACCTGCACCAAGGAGACGCCTCCGTGAGTGAGTACTCCATCCACTTCCGCACCCTGGCGGGAGAGCTCGCATGGAACAATGAGGCTCTGGTGGATGCATTCTGGCACGGACTATCTTCCAGAATTAAAGACGAGCTTGCCGCTCGGGCAGGGCCGCCATCAGGGGGTATTACTGGTACTCCCGTCAGGGGCCCGGCCACATGGATGAAGTAAAAGGGGCCCGCCGGGCTGCCGTCGCCCCCCCCCCTCGGACTGTTGCCCCCCCCTCGCAACGCTCACGGGCCCCCCTCGCAAAGCCCGCGGCACCCCCCTAGCGACACCCCCCTAGCGACACTCCCCTAGCAACACTCGCGGCAGCCCCTGCATACCTGTTGTAGCTTCACTGGAGGGGAAGATGCAGCATGTGCTGAAGCTGCGTGTGGAGATCCCGGCCCCCAGCTCCTCTACACTGCTGACCGGACCTGCAGGCTGGTGAGTATGTTCCCCTATCCATTCTGATTCCCATCCCCCTGACCCCATTTGTAGATTGTATAAAGTTGGTTAAAAAGTTTTTTGGTATTTTTTCATTTTCCTAGCGCTTTTTTGCCGCGATTTTCGTAATCGCGGCAAAAATGGCGCAGTTTTGCCGCGATTATGTAAAAATCGCGGCAAAACCGCGTGATTTGTGCCGTAATTACGAAAATTGCATAAAAAAAAGATACAAAACATGAAAAGTGCTGTTAGGCTATATTCTCACAGTGCGGTCAAGTCACGTTTTTTTGCAAAAATTGTGGCAAAAAAATGGGATTTCACCGCACTGTGTAACTAGACCAAGGCCTTATTCAGACGGCCGCATTCGGTCCGTGACATACGGAGCGTGTATCGGCTGTATCTCACAGGCTGACCACAATTCATGGTGCCGGACTCCTAGCATCATAGTTATCAGTGTTGCTGGGAGTCCCTGCCTCTCTGCGGGAATACTGTCCCATACTGTAATGATGCTTTCAGTACGGGACCGGGGACAGTATTCCCACGGGAAGGGAGGGACTATGATCATAGATAACTGTGATGCTAGAAACCCCGCTCCCTGAACTGTGGTCGGTCCGGGAAATATGGCCGATACACGGTCCTTATATCACAGACCGAACATGGACATCTGAATAAGCCACTTACTTGCCTCCTATTTTTGGTGCGGATTGTGCACCGAAAATTCACTACAAATGACAATATTATTCACACGAACGGGTTATACGTCCGTGATATTTATTACGTCGCACAGACTTATGTTAGTGAATGGGGCCGCTCAGACTGTCAGTAAATTTCACGTAGCGTGTGTGCGCTGTGTAAAACTCACGACATGTCATATACTTGCCCGTGTTTCGCGCAGCACACACCCATTGAAGTCATTGGGTGCGTGCAAATCGTGCACGGCACACGGAAGCACTTCCGGGTGACGCGCGTGATTCGCGCTACACAGGGCCGCCATCATGGGGGTATTAGGGGTACTAGTGTAGGGGGCACGGCCAAACTTAATTGAAAGGGGGGCCCGGCAACTGCCGCGACTTGCGTTTGGTAGAAAAAACAGGCCCCTGCAATGGGGCCTGTTCTTTTCACCAAAACAATGTCGTGAGCTGCGGGCCCCCCTCTCGTCAAACACCGCCGTGAGCTGCGGGCCCCCCTCTCATCACCGCCGCGAAACACCGCTTGCGCGCGCGCGTGAACGACCGCAAGCTCGCACCCGCGCGCGCATGACCGCGCCCACGCGCGAACGACCAGGCGCGCCGCTGAGAGGGAGGCGGTGCGCCCGCAACACAAGTCCGATCTACGGGGAAGGACAGCCACACAGGGACAGCGGCGCACAGTTTACTTACCTGCTGGCCCGCCTCCGACTCCGCCTCCTCATCCTCCGCCTCCTCGTCCGACTCCGCCTCCTCGTCGTCCTCCTCGTCCGACTCCGCCTCGTCCTCCTTCTCCAGTGCGTAGCTGCGTAAGGAGAGGGGGAGGAGTCTAGTTGTTGCGCGGCGGCAGGAGTTCTACGATCCCCGCCATTTTCTGGAGCCTGGAGGTCAAGGACGACATCTGGACCGAAGACATCGCCTGAAGAGGACTGGAGTGGGAGCAGCTCTTCTGACACGGTGAGTAAAGTGTCTCAAAGTGCTGTTTATGTATGGCCCTGTTCACACAGAGTATTTTGCAGGCCGAAAAAATCTGCCTCAAAATTCCTTAAAGAATTTTGAGGCAGATTTTGACCTGCCCACACTATCTTGCCGCGTTTTTTGCTGCGTTTTTTGCCCGCTGCGATTGAGGACAGCAGACAAAAAACGCAGCGAAAAATGCATTTTCTGCCTCCCATTGATTTCGATGGGAGGTCAGAGGCGGAACCGCGGCAAGAAAGGACGTGCTCCTTTTTATTTTTTCCGCGACTGGCTCCCATTCATTTCAGATTAAATCAATGGGAGGCGGTTTTGGAAGTTTTTTGGTGCTGATTCTGACGCAGTGTCCGAGTCAATATCAAGGCCCAAAAACTCTGTGAACTAGGCCTTATTGTTAGGGCTTATTCAGACGAACGTGTAATACATCCGTGCAACGCGCGTGATTTTCACGCGCCTCGCACGGACCTATGTTACTCTATGGGGCCGTGCCGACTGTCAGTGATTTTCACTCTGCTGCGACTGTGATACGCTGCGGATTTTCCACAATAAAATGTGTTGCATAAAATCCGCAGTGTTCATACCTAGTGTGTTCCTACCCTAAGGCCGGATTTACACGAGCATGTGCTTTTTGCGTGGCTGACACACGGAGCTGTTATGGACCTTTTGCATGCGCAAAACGCCACGCAAAAAGCACATGCTCGTGTAAATCCGGCCTTAGGGTAGGAACACACTAGGTATGAACACTGCGGATTTTATGCAACACATTTTATTGTGGAAAATCCGCAGCGTATCACAGTCGCAGCAGAGTGAAAATCACTGACAGTCGGCACGGCCCCATAGAGTAACATAGGTCCGTGCGAGGCGCGTGAAAATCACGCACGTTGCACGGATGTATTACACGTTCGTCTGAATAAGCCCTAACAATAAGGCCCAGTTCACAGAGTTTTTGGGCCTTGATATTGACTCGGACACTGCGTCAGAATCAGCACCAAAAAACTTCCAAAACCGCCTCCCATTGATTTAATCTGAAATCAATGGGAGCCAGTCGCGGAAAAAAGAAAAAGCAGCACGTCCTTTCTTGCCGCGGTTCCGCCTCTGACCTGCCATCGAAATCAATGGGAGGCAGAAAATGCATTTTTCCCTGCGTTTTTTGTCTGCTGTCCTCAATCGCCGCGGGCAAAAAACGCGGCAAGATAGTTTGGGCAGGTCAAAATCTGCCTCAAAATTCGGTGCGCAGTTAGCGGGTGCGCATGCGCGGGAGTTTGCGGGTGCGCGCGATCGGTCGCACGGGCGGCAGTGTTTGACGGCCCCCATGACGACCCCCATGCTACCCAGGGCCGCCATCAGGGGGGGTATTATGGGTACTGATGTGAGAGGCCCGGCCAAACCTAATTGAAAGGGGGGCCCGCAGCTCACGACATTCTTTTGGTGAAAAAAACAAGCCCCATTGCAGGGGCCTGTTTTTTTTTTCTACCAAAGGCAAGTCACGGCAGTTGCCGGGCCCCCCTTTCAATTAGGTTTGGCCGGGCCTCTCACATCAGTACCCATAATACCCCCCCTGATGGCGGCCCTGGGTACCATGATATGGTGCTGGACGGAGTACCGTTAACAGGCGGTGCCACGGTAGGGGGGCCCAGAAAATTTAGCTGTAGGGGGCCCTGAAATTCCTGATGGCGGCCCTGCGCTCGGGATCTGCCATCTACCCTGGATGACCTCATCCTTCTGTCTGCCCGGATCGATATATGGATCCGTGTCTGCCGCCAAGAGGTTCAACGGGAGGGAGTTCTTCCTAGTATGGTTCCTACGTTGCAGCAAAACCTGCTGTCCTCAGATGTCGATCCTTCTAAGAAATCGGTAATTACGGATCAGTATAAGTTATCTACCCAAGAGAGACAACGCAGACTCACATCTGGACTCTGTCTTATTGAGGCCTCGAGGGCCCTCTTGTGCGCCTGTGTCCCCAAAAGTCCCAAAACCTAGGGTTGCTTGGAGTGACGACCTTGGGCAAAGAGGGACTTGCGTCTAAACTGTCCATACCCGTGACTATAGTGTCCGGCGAGGGAACGCATCTGGTCTCTGCGTATCTGGACTCCGCTGCTAATTTTATCCGCAAAGAGCTGGTGGACCTTCTACAATTGCCAACTGTCCCCCTGGAGAGCCCATTGACAGTTTCTTCAGTAAATGGACTACCTCTGCCAGACCCGGTTTTAGCGGTGACCAAGCTTCTGAGGCTCCAAGTGAGAGCTCTTCACTCCGAACTTCTACCATTTTATGTCCTGTCTAAAGCTGTTAATTCTTCTGTTGCTGGGCCTGCCTTGGCTCCGACTGTATGCCCCAGTTCTGGACTGGAATTCGGGAGAGGTTCTTCAGTGGGGTCCTGAGTGTCAAGGTCGTTGCCTGGGGAGGATTCGTTCAGGCTCAGCCTTCGTTGCCTCAGTCATTGACAGGATTTCCGGGTCATTATGCTGCCTTCTCGGACGTCTTCAGCAAGAGGGAGGCGGAGACATTGCCTCCACATCGGGCATATGACTGCCCTATTGAACTGATACCTGGCGCATCCGTTCCCCGTGGTAGGGCATATCCTCTCTCCTTGCCAGTGACTCTGTCCATGTCCGCCTATGTAAAAGAGAATTAGAAAGGGGCTTCATACGAAAGTCTTCCTCCCCAGCAGGAGCCGGGTTCTTCTTCGTCAAAAAGAAAGATAGTTCTCTTCATCCTTGCATCGACTACCTTGGTCTTAACCAGATCACGGTGAAGAATAAATATCCGTTGCCACTGATCTCCGAACTGTTTGACCGTGTACGTGGTACAAAGATTTTTTCTAAACTAGACCTGCGTGGGGCTTACAACCTAATCCGGATTCGCCAGGGCGATGAATGGAAGACTGCATTTAACACCCGTGATGGACACTATGAGTATCTAGTAATGCCCTTCGGCCTGTGTAATGCTCCCGCGGTCTTCCAGGAGTTTGTGAATGACATTTTCCGTGACCTCATCTATGTTTGTGTTGTAGTCTACCTTGATGACATCTTGATTTTCTCCCCAGATCCTATGACGCACCAGAGACATGTCCGTCAGGTTCTGCTGCGGTTCAGGGAGAATCACATGTACGCCAAGTTGGAGAAGTGCGTATTTGACAAGGATGCTCTACCCTTCCTGGGCTACATTATCTCGAATCGAGGTCTCGAGATGGACCCTGAGAAGGTAAAGTCTGTCCTGGAGTGGCCACGTCCTCAAGGCTTGAGGGCCATACGGCGCTTTCTGGGATTTGCTAACTTTTACAGGCAGTTTATTCTGAACTTCTCCTCACTGACTTCTCCCATCTCTAACCTTACTAAGAAGGGTATGAACGCCAAGGTGTGGACTCCCAAGGCAGAGTCCGCATTCAACAGCCTGAAGAGTTCCTTCACGTCAGCTTCTATCCTTCATCATCCGCATGTCTCTCTGCAGTTCTCGTTGGTGGTGGACGCATCCTCTGTCGGTGCTGGTGCACTCCTGTTCCAGAGAGGTCCCAAGGGCAAGTCAAGGGTATGTGGATACTTCTCTATGCTCTTCTCTTCCGCAGAACGCAACTCAAATTGGCCCTGGAAGAGTGGAGACATCTACTAGAGGGCGCAGGTCACCCGATCTTGATTTTTACGGACCACAAGAATCTGACCTACCTCCAGACGGCCTAAGACGGCCCAACGGCTGAACCCTCGTCAGGCCAGGTGGTCACTGTTCTTTGCAAGGTTTCATTTTGAGCTTCATTCTCGCCCGGCCGACAAGAATGTGAGGGCCGATGCCTTGTCCAGGTCTTTCGAGACAAAAGACACCATTGAGAATCCACAGAACATTATTGATCCGTCTTGCATTGTCTCGGTCAATCCCCTGCAAATCGGGGATATTCCTCCAGGGGGGACTTTTGTGCGCCTGGCTCATCGTGGAAGAATCCTCTGCTGTGGACACTTCTCTAGACTGGCAGGTCACTCGGGGTTACGTAAGACCCAGGATTTAATTGCTCGCCACTTCTGGTGACCCACTCTGCCCAAGGATACTGTGGACTTTGTTTCTTCCTGTGCTGTATGTGCAGCCAACAAGGCCACCCACTCCAGACTTGCTGGTCTGCTCCAGCCATTGCCTGTGCCCAATGCTCCCTGGCAGCATATAGCGATGGACTTTATCATGGACCTGCCTCTCTCTGCTGGATGCAGTGCTGTCTGGGTGGTGGTAGACCGAGTTTCGAAGATGGCCCACTTCGTTCCTCTGACCAGTCTTCCTTCTGCTCCTCAGTTGGCCAAGTTATTTATTCAACACATCAAGAAAACAGAGACATAAGATTGGCTCTGCAACTCAAACCAGAGCCACCCAGAAGCTAGACCAGTAGTCATGACAATCTTAAAGAGAAGAACGTTTCCTAACAGTACTCCTCTTTCTACGAGGGGCCATGAGCATAGGTTTCAATGGAAGCTTCAAATAAAAACAATTTAACTAAACAATTAGCATGGACTGAATAGGCAGGAACCCAAGTTCATTCTTCTGGCCCATACCCCTTCCAGTGCATCAAGTACTGGAGAGTACCCCTGACCCTTCTGGAATCTACAATCCTTTGAACCTCAAATTTCATATCTCCTTCTACCTGAACAGGAGCAAATTAGACAATGGTCCTACAATGTTAGAAAGTGGTTTAGAAAAACTCCACACATGTGTTTAAACCTACTCGAAAACAATGAAGTCATAGAATCCACAGATGCATAATGAGCAGAATATTATGAATATAAAATATATAATTTTTTAGAGAAGCTTAAAATACAGAATGAAATAAGGTTATGGATAAAGCTCTGAACCAGTCAACACTCAATTAATGCAACATCAATATAGTAACGCCTATGCTGGATACAAGATCCTGATGTATGTATAACATAAGGGATGGTACAGTAAAAGACGATGCATACAGAAAGCCACAATAAAGTTAATCAACAGACAAATGAATGTCTGTATGTACCTGGGTATGACTAATTATAAGTGAATTATAAGTGAAATTATATTTTCTTTTGTTTTCTTCTGTTTCTTTTGTTTTGGTCCTCTCATGTTCAACATTTAAGGTCCATCCTTCAAGTGCTGATAGAAAATTGTCTTTACGCGAAATTTTAAAAGTTTATTTTTGGATTTCAGGAAATTTATTTCTTGGGGTATGTTTTGTCTCCCCATGATTTTCATATGAACTCCGCTAAGGTTCAGGCAATTCTTGATTGGGTCAAACCCACTTCACTAAAAATTCTGCAGAGGTGCTTGGGTTTTTCTAATTATTACCGAAACTGTATTCATCATTTTTCTTCCATTGCCAAACCTTTGAGGGATCTTACGAAAGTGGGTTCTGATCTTGTAAATTGGAAACCTAGTGCGGTCTCCGCCTTTGAAACCTTAAAACGGTGCTTTGTAAAAGTGCCTGCAGTTGTTCATCCAGACCTTTTTAGTCCCTTTATTGTTTAGGTTGATGCCTCAGAAATAGGCAGGTTGTGTTGTCTCAAGGATCTTCTGTATTGACAAATTTTTGTCCCTGTGTTTTTTTTTCTCACAAATTTTCTGCTACAGAAAAGAATTATGATATAGGTAATCGTGAGCTTCTTGCTATTAAGCGGGCGTTTGAAGAATGGCGCCACTATCTAGAGGGGCTAGACATCAAATTACTTTACTGACTGACCATAAAAACCTGACTTTATTAGAATCAGCCAAAAGACTCAATCCCAGACAGGCTAGATGGGCCTTGTTCTTTACCAGATTTGACTTTATTGTAACCTACAGACCCAGGTCTAAAAAATGTCAGTGCCGACGCATTATCTCGAAGTTTCTGTTCCTCACATGTCCCCGACATTCATCCTGAACCTATTTTATGTAAGGGGATAGTGGTTTCTGCAATAGCACCTGATCTTGCAACTGAGATTAAAGAATATCAGCAACTCCTGCTGGGAGGTTGATTGTACCTCCTCAGTTCAGATTTTGTTTGCTCAATGAGTTACATGATTCCGAGATTCTGTTTTGTGTGGCCATCCAGGGATAACAGGTACTAAAAAATTAGCCTCGCGGCTCTATTGGTAGCCGTCTTTGTCTCGTGATGTGAGTACCTATGTCTCCGCTTGTGATGGCTGCGCTCGCGCTAAGACTCCTCGAACTCGTCCTATGGGTGAACAGCTGCCATTGTCTGTTCCACAGAAAACTTGGTCTCATCTCTCTATGGATTTTATCACCAATTTAACCTCCCTCTGAAGGAAAAACTGTCACTTGGGTTGTGGCGGACAGTTTCAATAAAATGTGTCATTTCATTCCATTGCCTCCCTGATTCCAAAACTCTGTGTAAATTATTTATTGATCAAATGGTTCGTCTGCATGGTATTCCGGAAAATATTGTCCCTGATAGAGGTGTACAATTTGTGTCTAGCTTCTGGAGAGCTTTCTGTAAAAAACTTGGTGAACAGTTATCTTTCTCTTCTGCATTTCACCCTTAGACTAATGGTCAAACTTAATGCTTTAATCAAACCTTGGAACAGTATCTTAGGTGTTATATTGCTGATAATCAGGTTGAATGGGTCTGGTATCTTCCATTAGCGGAATTTGCTATAAATAATCGTCACCATGTTTCTCTTGATACGTCGCCGTTCTGTAAATATGGTTTTCATCCACGTTTTGGTTCATTTTCCGCCTCTTCTAGTAATAACCTTGAGGTAGAAGTTGAATCAATTAAACTGTGCACAGTTTGGGCTCATGTTCAATTGAATCTGAAGAACTCCTAAGTTATTCAAAAGAAAAATGCTGACAAAAAAACACATATGGTGGGTCCTGTGTTCAGTGTGGGTCAAAAGGTGTGACTTTCTACTAAAAATCTGCAACATAAAGTCTCGTAAGTTTGCCCCTAGGTTTATTGGTCCATATGAAATTGTTGAAGTTATTAATACTGTGTCTTTTCGCATGGCTCTTCCTCCGCCTTTTAAAATTCATGATGTTTTTCACAAATCTTTCCTTAAATTTTTTTTTACACCATCAAATCCACTCATTAAACCTCCTCCTCTATTTCAGGTAGAAGGACATATGGTGTTTGAGGTTCAGAGGATTGTGGATTCCAGAAGGGTCAGGGTAGTCCCCAGTACTTGTTGCACTGGAAGGGCTATGGGCCAGAAGAACGAACTTGGGTTCCTGCCTATTCAGTACATGCTAGTCATTTAATTAAAATCTTTAATTTAAAGTTTCCTTTGAAACCTGGGCCGAGGTTTAAGGGTCCAGTGACCCCTCGTAGAAAGGGGGGTACTGTTAGGAAACGCCTGTTCCTTTTAGACCGCCATGACTACAAGTCTAGCTTCTGGGCGGTTCTGATTTTCCTTGTTGAGCCTATTCCCCTTCTCTGTCTTTCCTCCTGTCAGGTGTAAGGGTGGAGTACTTATACCTGTCTTCCTCCCCTCTTTCTTTGCTTGTTAAATTCCTTGTCTTCGGGTGTTTTGATCAAGCTACTGGAAACTGACCTTGGCTTGTCTCTGGATAACCCCTTGTTTACTGATTTTGACTATCTGCTCCTGACTGGTTCTGACCTTTAATATTCCTGATATCCACCTGCTTACTGATTTGGACTTTCTGTTTACCTCCTGGCTGTCTGGTTACCCTTTCATTTATTGCCTGCATTGCACCTCTTATTCAACAATGAACTCTATTAACCCCTTCCCGACATTTTACGTATCCATACACCAAAGTCGGGTAGGGGAAGTATGGAGCGGGCTCACGGAGTGAACTCGCTCCATACGATGCGGGTGTCGACTGTTTGTTACAGCCGACACTTCAGAGTAACAAGCGGCATCGCGCTCAAGCGCGATCCCGCTCGTTTAACTCGTTAAATGCTGCAGTCAATAACGACCGCAGAATTTAAATTGTTAGAAAGAGGGGGGCGACCACCTTTAACAGCTCATCGCGCCCCCGCAACGCAATCTCGCAGGGGTGGTGAAGGTTGCTATGGCTGCCTGGGGGCCTAATGAAGGCCCCCAGGTCCGCCATCTTTGTACATCGATTAAGCCCTGCCTCCGGCAGGGCTTATTAGTTGCCTGTCAGAATCACGATATACTGCAATACATTAGTATTGCAGTATATCGTGCAAGCGATCTAACGATCGCTGGTTGAAGTTCCCTAGGGGGACTAATAAAAAAAGTAAAAATTAGCTAAATAAGGTTGTTTTTTTGTGAAAAAAATATATATATTAAAAGTTCAAAATACCCCCCTTTTCCCATTTTCCCCCTAGAGAATAGTAAAAAAATAATAAAATAAACATAATTGGTATCGCCGCATCTGTAAAAGTCTGAACTATTACAATATATCATTATTTAACCCGCACGGTGAACGCAGTAAAAAAAAAAATTGTAAACGCCATAATCTATCTCCCACAAAATATGAAATAAAAAGTGATCAAACCGTCGCATGTACACCAAAATGGTATTATTAAAAACGACAGCTTATCCCGCAAAAAATAAGCCCTCATACCACTTAATCGACGGAAAAATTAAAAAGTTCATGCTCTCGGAATTTGGCGACGCAAAATAAATTTTCTTTTTTTACACTTCTGTTTTTACTTGTAAAAGAAGTAAAATATAGAAAAAACTATATATATTTGGTATCGGCGTAATCGTATTGACCCATAGAATAAAATTAACATGTAGTTTTAATTGCACAGTCAATTCCGTAAAAACGGCGCGCAAAAAACCATGGAGAAATCACTGTTTTTTTTTAAATTTTTTACCCCACAAATAATTTTTTCCCCGTTTCCTAGTACATTATATTGCAACATAAATGGTGCTACGGAAAACTACAGCTCGTACCACAAAAATCAAGCTCTCATAGTACTATATCGACGGAAAAATAAAGACGTTATGGCTTTTGGAAGGTGGGGAGGAAAAAACGAAAATGAAAATCTGAAAAAGGGCTGTGGCGGGAAGGGGTTAAAACAACCTGGGTTCTATGCAGCAAAAACCATCCTGCCTTGCGGTGGGCTCTGGAGAAAACCATAGAGCAGTCTTAGACTCTGTCGATCAGAGTTGTGATGGATTTGAGGTTGCGGATTTATTTGCACGCTCACTCCCGGTAGTTTCCAGCAGCCTAGCAATTTCATAAAACTGACATCCTGACTGTTGCTCAACCTGTGATTCCCTAACAGAGAGATTCACAACCAATTTCAGAAAAAACATTGTCAAAATCTTGAATGCACTGAGGCAACAATGGTGCGTTGCAAGATACATTAGTAGTAGACAGAGATATGCAAGATTCTTAACATTTAGGATTCCACTTAATTAAATCTGCTTTTACCCAATTAATAATGAGATTGTGTCTGCAGCCATGGAATACCCAATATTACCTCGGAAGGCAAATTTTCTAGGATAAAAAACTAGATTAGGTCAATATGTAAGGTACCCACTTCCAAAGTAACAAGCAGAGTGGAGAATTTGACCGACCCCTGAGATAGAGGGGTATTATCTATAGCAGACACTTTGATGGGGCTACTCAGTTGAACGAGGGGAATAGCCAATTTTTTAGCAACCTGAAAATCCCAAAAATTTGCCGCAGAAACACAATCTACAAAAGCCTGATTAGAAATGCAAACATTATTAACAATAAATTAACAGGCATAAGGATTTTTTTTAGAAAATGTGGGAAAAATCTGACTTCCCAAGTGGCATTCCCGGGGACCATCTAGGCTCTATAGTTTTCCAGAGCTGGACATTTGGAACAGTTCTTCAGCATATGACAAGCGTCCTTGCAATAGAAACACAGCCCTCTGCATTTCTGGAATAGTCTCCGTTCTTGAGAAGACATCGTGGAGCCCAACTGCAAGGGCTGCTGTGCATCAGATGAAGGATCTCAGCGGAGGAAAGGGGAATGACCATTGCTGATCTTTCTTTTTTGCTCGCTCGTAGACATCGGGCAAGACGCACAACAAGAGTTATGATATCCTCTTAAGTCGAGGGCGGAGGGTAACTTACTAGGAGATCATTCAAGGTTTCAGAAAGGCCTCGGCGGAATTGACATCGAAGCACTGCATCATTCCACTGTGAAGAGACGGACCGACGTCTAAATTCCGAACAGTAATCTTCGACAGGACGCCGTCCTTGCTGGAAAAAACACAGATTGGCTTCTGCCACTGCAGTGATATCTGGTTCATTGTATATTAAACCTAGGACTGCAAAGAAGGTCTCAACAGAAAAAAGTTTAGGGGCATCAGGTCTCAACGAAAAGGCCCAGGTTTGAGGATCTTCCTGCATTAGGGAAATGATGAGACCAACTCGCTGCTGCTCACTACCAGAGGAAAAAGGTCTTAGCACAATACAAATTACAACTCTCTCGAAAATTAATAAAAGACTTACGATCACCAGAAAAACGATCCGGTAAGTTCATTTTTGGTTCAACTGGAGTAGCAGCTGTAACGACTGCTTGGAGCTGTGCAGTCTCATGGTGTTGAATCTTTTTGGGCAGATCTTGTACCAGCTGAGTCAGACCGAGCACCTGTTTCACTAGGCTGTGCATGGGTTCCATAGTGGAAAGATAATTTTTTTTAAAGGGCTTTTGAATATGTAATGAAATCACTAGTTGAGCACTTACCCAGAGTGCAAGTTATGGAATTGCTCTGTAAGCGATTCCCAAAGGCAGCTGGAGACCATCTGGATAAAGCGTGCATGTAATCCGCTACCTCAAGTTCGTCACTACTCTGATCAGCAGAGTCTAGGGCTACTCTATGGTCTTCACCAGAGCCCACCGCAAGACAGGTTGCATTTGGCTGCATAGAACCCAGGTTGCATTAACAGAATAGAGTGTTGCACAGAAGGTGCAATGCAGGCAATACCAGAATATAAACCAGACAGACAGAGGGTAAACAGCAAACAGAGTACCCAACCAGGAGAGATTGTAAGTCCAGATCAGAAAGCAGAAGAATACCAGGAGTAGCAGAGGTCAAAACTAGCCGGGAGCAGAATGTCCAAAACATTGAGCAAAAGGGTTAATCTAAAGACAAAGCCAAGGTCCAGTTCCAAGAATCCAAATAGTCAGTTGATACAAGGCGTAGCCAGGAGATTGATCAGATACTTGCATACACAAAGAAATTCACAAGCAACAATGAAAGAACTGACCAGACTTAAATACTCCACCCTAGCATCGGATAGGAAGAAAACAGAGAATTGAGATTGGCTCTGCAACTCAAACAGGAGCCACCCAGAAGCTAGGCTAGTAGTCATGACAATCTTAAAGATACTGACGTTTCCTAACAACGTTCGGTAGCCCGTTTTTTTTTTTACGGTGAGATGCTCCACTGTGTTGTGTCGTTCGTCCCTCGCGCACCTTCATAGCTGACGTTCACCTCTCACATCAATGGCACGTGGTGCTCTGCAGTTTCCATGTCGGTTATTCCCAATAGTGCCATTTGTCCACTCACTATACCCTTTCAAAACCGCAGCATGCGAATAGTTCACTAACTGAGCTGTTTGAGAAATACTGCCACCCTTGGCCCAAAAGTCAATAATCATCCCAACTCTGGTAAATTGTTCCTTCTACCCATGACAATAACGAGTGATATGTGTTCAGACAGCCTATCACACTCTTTATAAACCGATCAAGCCGGCCCCTGACACATCACTTCCTTTATGATCTACGTCGAAAGTAGGAGGTGGTCATAATAATGTGATGCGACTGTGTATTTTATGTCTTCTGTTGATGTTACATTGATGGTTAGAAAAGGACACCAAAATGCTAAATTTCACAGCCCTGAACCGATAAACCTATTATTTTCTAATTAAATCGAACCTGTTGGTAAACTGGTTACTCTCCACTTAACCCCTTAATCAGGCCTGTTTGTGCTGAAATGACCAAACCATTTACTTTTTATTTTTCCATCGTTTAAGCAGTAAAAGGGCTTGTTTTTAGCAGAACAAGTTGTATTTTTTAATCCTGCCATTTGGGGTATAAATAATTTATCGATTATATTGACATGCTGCGTTTTCGAAACATACGCACCACAGGTAAATTTCGGCTCGGAAATTTAACGCAGCATGTGGATGAGATTTGTTAAATCTCACCCACTTTGCTGCTACTGTATTCTGCTGCATATTTTCTGGCCGAAATTCCGGCCGGAAATACGCGGCAATTCCACAGCGTGTGGACAAGCCCATAGGACGAAGCCGGATTTTTAAAAATCTAGTATGTGTCAATTTATCTGAGAATAACTCATCAATAATTTTTATGTATCTAATTAATTCTGACAATTTTATTTTGTCACATATCGTACTTTCTGTTGATGTAACATTTAGGTCAATACGTTTTACATCTATGTATTAAAAACCACCAAAAGTGGTGACATTTTTTTTCAAAATATTTTTTTTCTACTTTTAACTTCCACATGGAACATATATATGCAGTATATTGTGTTGTGCCCGCAGTTGCTGACTGCCGGAACGTCCTACATACCAGTAGCCGCGACCGCAGGACACTTTCTTCATGCCGGCGTCTCCCCCTTTAGAGAAACTCGGCAACGTGCTGCTGTAGCTCCACTCGGTGTCCTGTAGGGTGTGCGCGCGCTCACTCCCCGCATCTGTGTTTAGTTCCTCAGCCAATCCCTTTACAACCTGGACTATAAAAAGGGCTCTGCTCTTCCTTTACTTGCCTGAGCGTTGTTGGTTCTACCCATGTTCGCTAGCAAATGGTCCCTTACTTGTATCCTGCTCCCAGTGTTCCCGTATCGTGTTTTATGTGTCTCGTATCCAGTAGTTGTGTTTGTTTCTGAGCGAAGTCTAGTGTTGGCATCGAGTTCATCCTCTGTGCCACGTGTCTTATGCCACGCCAAGTGTCATGCGTCTGTCGTGTAGAGAAATAAGATGGCCATACACATTAGGATTACAATGGCCGAACCTGACGATTTTGTCAGAAATGGCCGACCATCTAATGTGTATGGGGGGGCCTCCTGACTCTCAACGGCAGATGTCGGAGGAATGAAGGATTTGGCTGTTGGTTTTCAACATACCTTTTGTTCTTAGGTGAGATAAACCACCGCTAGGTGTCTGGCATCGGCTTACACCTTCTCTTCCAATTGAGAACACATGCACGCTTGACCGAGCTAAGCAAGCATGTGAATGGGAGGATCGGGAGGAATAGCTGATGGCCACACGGGAGTTTGGCCGACAGCTATTTGATTTGTGGGGCTAGCCTTACACAGATAACTTAATGATATGAATGTGTGTAATGCTAAAATTCTCCTGCGGTGGTGCTGCAGGCAAATTGAACACTTAATGCCCTATTACACGGGCCAATTGTCGGTCAAACGATCGTTCATAGAACACTCGTTACCGATAATTGCCCCGTGTAAACAGGTCAGAGATCAGCAGATGAACGAGAAAACGCTTGTTTATTTGTTGATCGTATCGTTTTAAAAAACGAAAATATTATTATCGGCAGCAGATCTTCTTGTGTAAACAGGGAGACGCGCTGCCGACCTGATGATAATGTATGGGGACGAGCGATCGGAGAAACTACCGCTCCTCCCCATACATAGCTCTAAATGACTGGAGCAAACGAGCGTCGATCAACGAGTTGTCTCGTTGATCAGCGCTCATTGCACCGGCCAAAAGTGGCCAGTGTAAGAGTACCTTAACTGCGAGGTTCCCCCTCAGATTACAGCTGATTTTCCTAGGGTGCCCAGCAGGGGAATACTTGCGATCGGCTTTTTGTCAGGGTACCCTTCCAAAATCTAGACATTTTTTAAAAAGCATAACCCCTTTAAGCTTTAATCCATTAAAAATGTATCCAACATGATTCTGTCAGCAAAAGAGGCCTTAATGTAGATGTGAACTTAGCCTTAATTACAGTGGTGCATATACCTCTGTGCAACCTGTGCAGCTAGGTAAGAGGGTCCGCTGTCATGTAAGGATTTGACGGTGAATTTCACGGCTCAATATAAAGGGGCACCCATAAAGCAGGCGGTGAACTATTAGAGAGCAGGAAGCCCAGAAACTGCTCTTATACGGGGGGCATCTGCTATCTGTGCCGCCTGTGGTAAAATATTTAAATTTTATATTTGAATAATAAATAATATATTTTGAAGGGGGTAAATAGTAATATTAAATTGCAAAAAAAAAAAAAGAAAAAAAAAGAAAGAAAATAATTTTGCCTTTTCTATTTTTGCCCAAAATTAAACAGTTAAAAGATAGGTCGCATATTAATGCACCATACAGGCAAAAAAAAACAATGAATGGGTAAAGTATGAAAAAATTTATTATTATTTATATTATATATTTTTGGGTTTGAAAATAAAATTCTAAATTCCCCTAACAAAATGTGTCATTCCAAAATTTTGCTGTAAATATTCAAACATTGAAGGCCTTGGTCACAAAAGGGTTCAAGGAGGTCTTAAAAATGTTTTCTACTTCTGCATTGATTTGGTAGTTTTATCACTTATCTAGGAGGAAACTAAAATACAATTTTCTATTTCGATTATGTCAACAAGAAGGACTGATTTGTTTTATTAGGATCTAAACAGGTCTAGAAAATGGACTCACATGAGGTCATAGATACCATGGCACATGAGGTAATAGATACCAGGTAGACCATGAGGCTAAGGTGGACGTCCTTAGTGATAGGGTCTTAACCCTAGTTGGTCCCATCACTTTTAACTAATGGCCGCCAATAACCTGTGCAGGACACCCCTCTCCAGAGGGAGCTGCATTGTTTACAAACAGAAGGGTGCGGCATTAGCCCAATGGTCAAGTACGGGCGTGTAGAGGGTAAAAAACACCAGACCATTCGGTCCTGGGTGGAAAATTGTTGCCACTATAATCAGGTGGCGATTTTGATTTTTGCTTTTGGGCCCTTCTCTTTTCTATGTATACCCCTGGACTCACGTGATCATGTTTTATGGAGATTTAATTTTCTTTTTATATTATTTATTACAGAATTCTTAACATCCTTATTTCTGATGCTGTAGATAATGGGATTCAACATTGGAGTGACCACACCATAAAGAACAGACAAGGTCTTGTCTATCTCCGGAGAGTAAGAAGATCGAGGCTGAAGATAAATAATCAGGATAGTCCCATAGTAGAGGATGACCACAGTGAGGTGGGAGCCACAGGTGGAAAAAGCTTTCTGTCTTCCTTGTGAGGAGCGAATCTTCAAAATCGTGGAAATTATATGAACATATGAACCCAAAGTCAAGAGGAAAGCACCCATGACAATAATTCCGGCTGCTAAATACATTGTTATCTCATTAAGCCGCGGATCCTTGCAGGACAATTTTAATAAAGGAGGCACTTCACAGAAAAAATGGTTGACATGATGAGACTTACAGAAAGGTAATCGGAAAGTAAGCGGCACTTGTATGAGGACATTTATTAGGCCCACGCTCCATGATGTTAAAGCAAAGAAAACGCAAACCTTCTTGTTGATAATAAGATTATAATGCAACGGCCTACAGATGGCTGCAAACCTATCAAAAGCCATGACCGAAAGTAGAATACACTCTACTGCCCCAAGTAGTAGTATGAAGAATATCTGACAAGCACAGCCCAATAGCGAAATAGTTTTGTCCTTGGATAAAGTATTAGTTAAGATGACGGGAACTATGGTTGAGGACAAGCAGATGTCAATGAAAGAGAGATTGCAGAGGAAGAAGTACATAGGTGTGTGTAAGGTTGGGTTGGTCCTCACCACAATTATTAGTAAAACATTTCCTGAAAATGTGATCAAATACATCACCAAAAATACAAGGAAACATATAACCTGTAGTTGAGGAACGTCGGATAAGCCAAGAAGAATGAACCGCTTTGGACTTGTTTGGTTTGATGTCTCCATATAATTTACCCAGTATCTGAAAGAGAAAATAAGAAGCTCACGATTGGTAAAAAAGTTGACTTTGGAGACTGTGGCCATAGCTTCTAGAATTGTTTAAGACACTTTCTATGCTGTTTCCATATCTCCCTTAGACTATAATGGAGTGTTACTGTATATATTCTTATATTTGCATATTTTATTGCATGTCACCACTTCCCTGCAAAACAAAAAAAAATGGAGTGCCTTGTCCTCTTCCTCCTCTGAGAAGTGGCCATGATGACACAGTTATGCTCTATTATAGCACATTGGACACAGGCGTGTTGTTAGACTCTGAAGATAGGCTACCATGGGGTACTGGTGAAGGTGGAAGAAGCAGATACAATTGAATGTGGCTAATGCTGGAAGATCTGGCTGGGCAAAAGCCATGGGGCAAATGCCCCTGGTTCCCAGTGTTAGAAAAGTCAGTGATGGTGTTTGATGACTCCAGTGGTGTGCAGGGGTTGTTGTGCCATCCCGATCAGAATGTCGCAACACAGATTGCAGTTGAACAGTGCAAGTTTTTATTCGTAGATAAGGAACAAATTGGTCACGACGAGGCTCAATACTTGGTAGTTACACTAGTTAATAAACCGGCACTAGTAGGTATAGGAAACCTGACAGGGATAGGGTGAGTGGTCCCTGTTTTTTCCTAGAACAACCTATGATAAGTTTCACTTCCCATTATCATGTCATTGTTAGTACATTAAGTATCTATTGACAATTGTATTTATTAATTTTATTTAGTTCCCAGATATACTGTGAATCAGGATAAATGAGCTCCGTACAGTAGATAATGCTCGGCTACAGCACCAACCAGTTGCCACACTCCTGGCAGATATATGAGAGCAGCAGAGGTCTTCGCTGTTGTTCTGCTCCGAGACAGTCACAGAGGTGGACTTGTCAATGCCCAGCTCTAGACCCGGCAGCTGACCAGAGAAAGTCAGCCGCTCAGCTAGAGAAGCGGCAATCAGACCTGCCGTTATATGTCTAGGTGGTCACACGGTGAGACAGATAACGACAGGTCACCGCTGTGATTACCGCTGTGACTGTCTCGGAGCAGAACAATAGCGAGGACCTCTGCTGCTCTCATATATCTGCCAGGAGTGTGGCAACTGGTTGGTGCTGTAGGCGACCATTATCTTCAGCACGGAGCTCATTTCTCCTGATTCACCTTGCACTGTCAGCAGGTTTCTCTGAGTCTTCGTGCTGCCCGGCAAGTGCACTCTCTGAGGCACAATTCATCAACCTGTTTATGGTCCGTGATTTATCTGCCAGACGTAAATTACGTACAGGACCACCTAGCAACATAGTATCACTTAAAGATCAAAATACGAGCAGCTTTATCTGTCAGTTGGTGACATCAAATGTATCTAAGCAGCAAAACACACACAAAGTAACCGTCTTACAGAGCAATTCTATTGCAATAAGTCGTGATTCTCACCTTTCTTCTATTCCCATTTAATCAGTTATTGGTTTTTCTCGGCTTAGAGGAGCCTTCTTATAGGTTATCTGGGAATGAAATAAAATAAATAAACACAATTATCAATTTATGATATGATAACGGAATCTGATACATATCATAGGGTGTTCTAGGAAAGAACAGGGACCCACTCACCCTATCCCTGAAAGGTTACCTATACCTACTAGTACCGGTTTATTAACTAGTGATCTATTTGATCCAATCACTTCTTGCCCTTCATTTTTTCTTTTCCCCTTTTCCCTTTATTTATCATTTCCATTGAACCACTACTGAACAGACTTTTTAGTATATTTAATGGATATGTCATAAAGTTCTCCATCAGAAATCCTGTTAGGAATATGTGAAGCCACAATATAAGTAAAACCGTATGCACATCATGAGTCTTTTTGTTGTATTTGATTAATTTCTTTATGTTTCCTTTAGTGATTTCCACAGTTTATATATAAATTTGCAATACACTTACCTCAACAGAATCGGGTTTCCAGTAACTTGTTGACAAAGCTTTATTTTTGGTTTAATAAAGTATTTATTTGGGGTTTTCTTTGTACCCTCTAGCACATGTATATGTGGACATGATGGAAATGGCATTTCCCATAAAGAAAGCTCAGGCTAAGAAATCTTTCTTATATATTTTTATTGATCCCAAATGTATTGTAGGACATCAGAGCCGAAAGTAATTCTAAAACTCCCTTGTTATTCATTAGTCTTTACTGGGGGTTATATTTGTTTCTCAGTGTCAGGAATAGAAAACTTTTAATGAATACTCTGACGATATAAACTTATACATATCATTTATTATACACAGTCGAGTCCCATTATTATGACCAGCAGCTAATATCCAGAGTAACCACCGTGTGCAGCACGGACAGCAGCTAGACGGGCTGGAAGTGACTCAATAAGGTACTGGTCGGTGATGATGTTGAATTGGTTTAAAGTGTGGAGAATTAGGGGGAAGTACTCGGAAGTCTTGGTCGTGCTCTTCCAATCACTGTGGCACATTTCTAGCCGTGTGACATGTCGCATTGTCTTGCTAGAAGATTCCATTTGCCCCAGGGAAGACAAATAGCAAGTATCGTGGTCGTGATCTGCAACGATGGATTCATATCTAAATATCTCCCGATCATCTAATCAGGAAGTGGCCGGGAAGCAGCAGGAGCCGAGAAAGGCAGAATAGGGTTTAGGGGTCCCCAATCTAGAGATAGGCGCAGGACCCAGAGGTGGGACCCGCATCGATCAGACATTTATGCCATATCCTGTGGATGTGCCATACATTTTAAAGAAGGGCAAACCCCTTTAACTGTCCACTGAGCTCCCGTCCACTCCAAACATTTTCTACTGACGGAGAAGCAACCACTACCTCCTAGTTATTTTTATTTTACAGTTAGTCCACTTCACGAAGCTCAGCACACACACCACAGAGTAAAAGCACCAGCAGGCTCAGGGGTAGGAGCAAGTAGAACCCTTTCACTGATTGGCTGAGAGGCTCAGCCAGCCAGTATTAGGCTTAATTTCAGCAGCGCCGCTATCCCGGATGAATAACTGGTCCGAAGATGGCGATGCTGCTTGCTAGGTGCGGCACGCTCTATCTGTTGGTCTTGGTCACCTAGTGAGCGTCACTGTCAGATGTTGCACTGCATCTGACAGTGGCGCTGGTTACTACGTGACGAAGACCACCAGACAGAGCAATCCCTGCCAGGCCCCTCCTCTCCTAATACGTTTTCAATATCATATGTGAAGGAAGGTGGCCGATCTGTGAGTTGCCGAAAGTGCACAGGGAGGGAAGGGCCCCCCCCACCGTCTGCTACACGGACGTGCCTATCTATGTGCCCAAAATTGTGGTCCCAAATACTGAATTACTTTATCAATAATGCAGTCAATTCAGAAGGCAATGATTTCTAGCGCATCCAGGAGTGTTACAAGCCCCAAGGCAAATGTCCCCCTCTCACACCAAAAAATTATCTATATGCAAATACAGTTATTACATAATACCACTATAGCAGATGAAATAGTACCTGCATACTATTACTGAACACAACTAAATTTTATAAGACCAATATTACCAATAATAACACAATATAAGGTCCAAATAACCACATAGACTGAATAATACACCCATACTGTTACTGAATATTACCGCCACACCATAACCACATAGTGACTCAATAATACCACTATACCGTTACTGAATAATACCTCCCCACCATAACCACATAGTGACTCAATAATACCACCATACTGTTACTGAATAATACTGCAAAACAATAACCACATAGTGATTGAATAATACCACCATACTGCTACTGAATAATACCACCACACCATACCCACATAGTTTTTGAATAATACCCCCATATTGTTACTGAATAATACCGCCACACCATACCACATAGTGACTGAATAATACCACCATACTGTTACTGAATAATACCACCACACCATAACCACATAGTCACTGAATAATGCCCCATACTGTTACTGAATAATACCTCCACACCATAACGACATAGACTCAATAATACCTCTATACGGATACTGAATAATACTGCCACACCATAAGCACATAGTGACTGAATAATAGCCCCATACTGTTACTGAATAATACTGCCACACCATAACCACATAATGACTGCATAATACCCCCACACTGTTACTGAATAATACCACCACACCATAACCACATAGTGACTTAATAATACCCCTATACCGTTACTGAATACCGGCACAACATAACCACATAGTGACTGAATAATAGCACCATACTCTTACTGTGATGACGGAAGTCACTTAACCGCCAGTGGCCGCGACCACAGACCGATGAGTTCCAGCCGGTGTCTCCCTCCTCCGAGACGCCAGAACATGTGGCCGCTCGACTCCACTGTCTTGCTTAGGGTGCACACATGTAAAAGTTCCCTATCCAATCCCTACACTGCCTGCATTAAAAAAGGACTCTGCCCTCTTCCTCCTTGCCTGAGAGTAGTTGTGTCTGCCCATTTTGTTATTGCAAATGGTGCCTTAGTTGTATCCTGTTTCCTGTGTTCCCGTATCCTGTGTCCCGCATCCCGTAATTGTGTTGGTTCCAGTCTGAAGTCTAGTGTCGGAGTTGAGTGTGTCATCTATGCCAAGTGTCTTCTGTGCCAATTGTCATCTGTGCCAATTGTCATCTATGTCAAAAGTCATCTGCTACGCCAAGTGCCCACTACAACGGAGCAGCCTAGTGGGTCCACATACCCCATAGATGTGAAAGTACGCTCAGGCCATGGATCACGCTGGTCAACCCAAATCCGCGGTCCAGATGATGCAAGTGGACATGCGTGACGTCCAGGCACGCTAGCATCTGCTACTACAGGGAGTAAACTCCATAATTATTAGAGTTATTATAGTTTGGCTCTTCCTTCTGTACCACCTCTGGCTGCTTCCGCTGCTCCACCACCTGCTATCCCTCCTGCCTGTTCTGGGCCTGCAATTTTGTTGCCTTTTCCTCCTCGCTATGACGGGGATCCTAAGACCTGTAGAGTCTTCATCAACCAGTGTACGATCCAGTTCAGTTTTGTACCACTCTCTTCCCCTCAGATGAGGCCAAGATCGCTTTTATTATATCTCTCCCCTATGGCAAAGTCCTGGCATGGGCAAACTCCATCTTGGAATGAGAGGGCCTGGAATTCTCTGATCTGCCATTATTGCTTGAGACTGTCAAGGAAAACCTGGAGAGGGTGTTCATCAGAAAATCTTCTTCACCAGCTGGTACCGGATTCCTCTTTGTAAAAAAAAAAGAATGGATCACTCCGACCATGTATCGATTACCCCTTGCCGCTTATCTCTGAGGTCTTCGATACAATTCGTGGAGCCAAAATTTTCACGAAGCTGGATCTACACGGGGCCTATAACCTGATCCGTATTCGCAAGGGTGACTAATGGAAAACCGCATTCATCAACCGAGACGGTCACTACGAGTATCTTGTGATGCCCTTTGGACTCTGTTACTCTCCAGCAGTGTTTCAGGAGTTTGTAGACGACATCTTCTGTGATCTTCTGTATGTATGTGTGGTGGTTTATCTGGACGACACCTTGATATTCTCACCGGATCTGACTACGCATCGGAAACATCTCCATCAAGTCCTGTCACGGTTAAGGGGGTAACAGCCTATATGCTAAACTTGAGAAGCGTGTATTTGAAAGATTTGAATGAAGATATGCCCTTCTTTTCACATGTGTGTAAATTCACAGGCTCCAGTCGACCCATTAACCCCTTTCTGGACTGAGCCATTTTAGAGCTTTAGGACGAAGCCAGATTTTTAAAATCTGTTATGTGTCAATTTATCTGAGAATAACTCGTCGATGGTTTTACATATCTAAGCAATTCTGATATAATTTTCTCGGCACATATTGTACGTTCTGTTGATGTAAAATTTAGTTCAATACGGTTTACATTTATGTTTTAACCCTTTCATGCCGACAATCTGTAGATTCACGTCCTATTCGTATATACCCCGTGCAGCGAGGACGTGCATCTGCAGACCTCTGCTTCTGCCGGCATAGTGCTGTGGAGATCGCTCTGACGCCGGTGGTGTCAGTGTCCGCGGCTCCCCAGCAACCTGTTCTCTGACAGCCGAACCGATTGGTTCGGCTAGAGAATATAATCACCATTTTTAACTGTTTCCCGACCGCCCACAGTAAATTCACGTCGGCACTTGCTGGGCTCTGTGCAGCACCGACGTGAATTCACAGTGGGTGTTAAAAGTGCGATCCGGGTGTCTCAGAGTAGTGCTGACACCCGGATCGCACTGTTAACCCCTGCCTCTGGTCCCGGAGACATGATCGGGACGTGATTGGTTCATGTCCCAATCATGTGATCGCAGGGAAAGTTTGTTGTAGCAACAAACTGTAAAGTTTTGTTGCTACAGCAAACTTTCCCGGGGACTGATTGCGGGTGCTGCCGTCAGTTGCATGTCAAAACACATACAACGGCATCCGGGTCTGCCATGGACGGAAGCCTATGAGGACCAGCCGGAGTCTAGTCCTCAAGTGCTTCCTGTCAGTGTGACACACTCAGCGTCTCACTGACAGTTTATAACACGTTACACTACCTAGGTAGTGTAATGTATTATAGCAGCTATCAGTGCTGCAGGTCAAACAGTAAAAAAAGTTAAAAAAAGTTATAAAAATGTTTTATAAAAGTGTAAAAACAAAAAAATGCTTTTACTATAAGTCTTTTATTATAGGAAACAAATGAAAACGTTAAAAAAGTACACATATTTGGTATCAGCGCGTTCGTAACGACCCAAACTATAAAGCTATATTATTTTTCCCTCACGGTGAACACCGCAAAAAAAAATAAAAAACAATGCCAGCATCACTATTTTTTTGGTCATCACCCCTCCCAAAATATAGAATAAAATGTGATCAAAAATGCGCATGTACCCCAAAATAATACCAATAAAAACGACATCCTGCAAAAAACAAGCCCTTACATAGCGTTTTTGACTGAAAATTAAAAAAGTTATGGCTCTCAGAATATGGTGACACAAACAATAAATAATTTTATAGAAAAATGATTTTATTGAGCAAACGCCCCAAACATAAAAAAAACTATATACATATGGTATCGCCGTAATCGTATCGACCCGCAGAATAAAGTAAAATGTAATTTATAGCGCACGGTGAACAATGTAAAAAAAAAAAAAACAAAGGACGAAAAACATTGTCAAAATGTATGTTTTTTTGTCACTTTGATTGCCAAAAAATCGAATAAAAAGTGATGTACCCTAAAATTGTAACAATGAAAACTACAGATTGTAACGGAACAAATAAGCCCTTTCACAGCTCCGGTGGAAAACAATAAAAAAGTTCTGGTGCTCAGAATATAGTGACAGAAATTGTGTAGAGCGTTCCAAAAGCGGATAAGATTGGGCAACCATTTATCAGTGTAACACCGGCCACATAGCTATGATTATTTATTTACCCCATTATTATACCCTCTTATGCCCTGATGTTCTCTGCCCAGATTACATATACCCCCACATTATAAACTGAAATACCAGCAAAACCCCAAACAGAACTATTACCAAGCAAAATCTGCTCTCCAAAAGCCAAATGGCGCTCCCTCCCTTCTGAGCTCTGCCGTGGGTCCAAACAGCAGTTTATTACTACATATGGGGTATTACCGTAATCGGGAGAAGTAGCTTTACATTCTATATTCCATGTAAAAATGAAACATTTTTATATATTTTCTGAAAAAAAAAGTAGATTTTCATTTTCACAGACAAACTCCAATAAATATAGCAAAAGAACTGTGGGGTCAAGATGCTCACTATACCCCTAGATAAATTCCTTGAGGTGTGTAGTTTTCAAAACCATGTCACTTTTGGCGGGATTCCACTGTTTTGGCACCACAAGACCTCTTCAAACCTGACATGGTGCCTAAAGTATATTCTAAAAAAAAAATTAGGCCCCAAAATCCTCTAGGTACTGCTTTGCTTCTGAGGCCGGTGCTTCAGTCCATTACCACACTAGGGCCACATGTGGAGTATTTCTAATAACTTCAGAATCCGGGCAATAAATATTGAGTTGCATTTCTCTGGTAAAACCTTCTGTGTTACAGAATTTTTTTTATTACAAATGAATTCCGGCAAAAAAAATGAAATTTGTAAACTTCACCTCTACTTTGCTTTAATTCCTGTGAGACGCCTAAATGGTTAAAACACTTTCTGAATGCTGTTTTAAATACTTTGAGGGGTGCAGTTTTTAAAATGGGGTGATTTATGGGGTCTATCTAGTACATAAGGCCCTCAAAGCCACTTCAGAACTGAACGGGTCCTTGAAAAACAGCCTTTTGAAATTTTCTTGAAAATGTCAGAAATTGCTGCTAAAGTTCTAAGCCTTGTAACGTCCTAGAAAAATAAAATAATGTTCAAAAAACGATGCAAACATAAAGTAGACATATTGGTTATACAGACTAACCAATCGGAGTGAATCCTGACAAGTGGCTGCTGTGATTGGTCCCTTGTACTATGCCTGGTGATAAGGGCAGTCGCTCCTATAGGTTAACCGCCGCTGTGGTATAGCGTCGCATGCCGGTGAACTTTTAAAGTGGAAACGTAACTGCACGTCTAGGTGTGCTGAGTTACTTCTCACGTGGACGTGCAATTACATAAAGGTGCGGGAAGGGGTTATTTATATGGTGTTCACCTAAAAGGGGTCATAAAGATCTTATTATATTACAAAATTATTGTCACCGTGATTGAGAAGAAGTACAAAAGCTTCCTCAAGTACCCACCAAAATATACAGGATGGAGATTGATAGACACATTAGGCAGTTCAGGTGGCATAGCCATTTGCCCATATATTTTTGATTGTGGCACTGAGCCCTGCACTAACCTCAAGCCTTGTTCCTCAAACTACATATGAAAGCATTTAACATTGGAGTGACTGTTGCATAGAGTGATATGTAATTTTAGTGTGGTTGTAGATACATGAATATAGTAGTCCCATAGTAGAGGGTGGCAATGAGGCCCACGTGAAGAATGACCCCTGCCAGCCTTTCGGGGAACGAATCTTCAGAATACTGGAGATAACATGGACATACCGTAAGAAATCATAGTCAAAGGGAAGGGGCACCGACAACAATTTCTAACTCCAAATAAAAAAAAATTATGTTAAGATGTATATTAGACTGTATTAAGACACCAATGCCTTGAGTTAAAACTGGAGAAAGAGGAGCCACAGAAGAGGGGGAGGAGACAGCAGGGACAGTGCATTTCTCTGAAGCCTGGTTGACCGCCTGGTTAATTACGAATGTTGATGCTTTATCCAACTAGTATTACTAATATTTTGTGTAAATCTTACTTACTACAACCCATTTTGAAATACGCTGAAAGCTTAACAATCTCTATAGACTGTATAATAGCCCTGACGTCTTGTTCAAAATAAAGGAGTTAAATGCCCTCTTGTATATTTTGCAATTCATACTTTATTCCCAGTTGTAACTTTTTGAATCTCCCGACTCAATTATACAGTGGATGTATAACCTGTGTAGTAAATCATTCTCTGATCTTTAATATTTTTCAGTTAACAATTTATTTGTTGTTTATGTGGTATAATGGAATATGGCAGTGTGGTAATATCGTATACTGGAAATATTCCTAATGATGAAAAAAAAAGAAACGAAAACTAATAAACATGGTTTCAACATCTGTCCCATTTCTTCGTTCTGTTACACCTTCAGGAGATTTAACCCCTTAGTGACGCAGGCTAGTTTGGGCCTTAACCCCTTAACCCCTTCCCGCACCTGGACGGAACTGTACGTCCAGGTGAGCAGTAACTTTGCGCACCTGGGCGTACAGTTACGTCCGCGCTTTAACAGTTAACCGCCGCGCGGCGCTACGCCGCAGCGGCGGTTAACTGTGCAGGGTGTCAGCCCTCCTCTCCCCGTTGCCGATCAGCGGCCTGTCGCCGCTGAAATCGGCAATTAACCCCTTCGATGCGGTGGTCGATTGCGATCACCACATCGAAGAGGTTTACAGCGGATCGGCAGCCCCCCATATGTATTTGCGGGGGCTGGCGATCCTTATCATGGCAACCAGAGGCCCGACAATGACCTCCGGGTTGCCATGTACGGAAGCCTCGGAGGATCAGCCTCCGGCCGGTCCTCCGTTGCTTCCTGTCAGTGTGACTGTCACGTCACAATGACAGTTAGAACACATTACACTACGTGTGTAGTGTAATTTGTTCCAGCAGCGATCAGAGCTGCAAGTCTAAGTGTCCCATAGTGGGACAAGTAAAAAAAGTAAAAAAAAGATAATAAAAATGTTTTTAAAAAGTGTAAAAATAAAAGTTATAAGTGACATAAACATAAGCTTTTTTTCCTATAATAAGTCTTTTATTATAGGAAAAAAATTAACACGTTAAAAAAAGTACACATATTTGGTATCGCCGCATTCGTAACGACCCCAACTATAAAACTGTAATATTATTTTTCCCGCACGGTGAACACCGCAAAAAAAATAAACAAAAAACAGTGCTGAATCACAATTTTTTGGTTACCAACCCTCCCAAAATATACAATAAAAAGTGATCAAAAAGTCGCACGTACGCCAAAATGGTACCAATACAAACTACATCCCGTCCCGTAAAAAATAAGCCCTTACACCGCTTTTTTGACTGAAAATAAAAACGTTATGGCTCTCAGAATATGGTGACACAAAAATGTATTTATTTTATAAAGAAGTGATTTTATTGCACAAACGCTACAAAACATAACAAAATTATATACATCTGGTATCGCTGTAATCGTATCGACCCGCAGAATAACGTATAATGGTCATTTATAGCCCAGGGTAAAGGCCATAAAAAAACGAATAAAAAACATTGTCAGAATTGATGGTATTTGGTCACCTGGCTTGCCAAAAAATGGAATAAAACGTGATCCAAAAAATTTCTGGCACCCCAAAATGGTACCAATGAAAACCTACAGACTGTCCCGCAAAGAATAAACCCTCACACAGCTCCGGTGGTGAAAAAATAAAAAAGTTCTGGCTCCCAGAATATGGCGATGCAAAATGTGCAGAGTGTTCCAAAAGCGGATAAGATTGGGCGCCATTTACCAGTGCGACACCGGCCACATATCTGCGGATTATTATTTATTTACTGCATTATTATACCCTCTTATTATACCCTGATGTACCCCGCACAGATAACATATACCCTGATGTACTCCGCACAGATAACATGTACCCTGATGTACCACGCACAGATTACATATGCCCCCACATTACAAACTGAAACACCAGTAAAACCCCAAACAGAACAACTACCAAGCTACATCTGCGCCCCAAAAGCCAAATGCCGCTCCCTCCCTTCTGAGCCCTGCAGCGTGCCCAAACACCAGTTTACGTCCACAGATATGGCATCGCCATACCCGGGAGAACCCGGTTAATATTTTATGAGGTATTTGTCTTCAGTGGCACAAACTGGGCATAACATGTAGTGCACTAAAATGGCATATGAGTGGAAAATTGTAATTTTCACTCCGCACCATGCGCTGCGCATTAACCCCTTCGCGCACCACAACATAGCATGTCGTAGTGTGGGGGGTGATGTATGGAGCGTCTCACGTGAAAAATAAAAAATTTAAAACGGCAAAAATCGCTGTTTTTTTGGTGCCCTTGGCTCTAGCTAAAAATGTAATAAAAAGTGCTCAAAAAGTTGTATGTACCAAAAAATGGTACCAATAAAAACGACCGCTCGTCCCTCAATAAATAAGGCCTCATACCGCTCTATTGACTGAAAAATAAAAAAGTTGTGGCTCTTGGAATGCGGGGAGGAAAAAACTAAAAAGGAAAAGAAAAAAATGGATCAGTCCAGAAAGGGTTAATTACTTTCTAATGAAAAACCATTTATGACCACACCTGGGGTATAGCCGTACTCGGGAGAAATTGCTTTACAAATGTTGGGCAGCTTTTACCCCCTTTATCCTTTGTAAAATTGAAAAAAATGCAACATTTTAGTGGAAGAAATGTTGATATTAATTTTCATGGCCCAATTCTAATAAATCCTGCAAAAGACTTGTGGGGTCTAAATGCCCACTATATCCCTAGATAGATTCTTTGAGTGGTGTAATTTCCACTTTTGGGGGGTTTCCACAGTTTTGGCCTCTCATGGGCTTTGCAAATGCGACATGGCACCCAAAACAAATTTCAGCTAAATTTGAGCTCCAAAAGCCAAATAGCGCTCCTTGCCTTCTAAGCCCCGCTGTGGGTCCAAACAGCACTTTATTACCACATATGGCGTATTTACGTAATCGGGAGAAATGGTTTTACAAATGTTGGTGTGCTTTTTTGCCTTTATTCCTTGTAAAAATTAAAAATGGCTACCTTTTTTCAGAAAAAAAGTCGATTTTTACCTTTACAGAATAATTCCAATGAATTCAGCAAAACAACCGTGGGGTCAAAATGCTAACTTTACCCCTATAAAAATTCCTTGATGAGTGTAGTTTCCAAAATGGGGTCACTTTCCGGGGGATTCCACTATTTTGTTCCCTCCAGTACAATTCAAACGCGACATGGCACTGAAAACTATACCAGCATAAACAGAATTTCAAAATCCAAATGGTGCTCCTTCCCTTCTGAGTCCTGCTGTGGGTCCAAACAGCAGTTTATTACCACATATGGGGTATTGCTATAATCAGGAGAAATTGTTTTACATATGTTGGGGTGCTTTTTCTCTTTTATTCCTTGAAAAAATTACACATTTCTACGTTTTTTCAGAAAAAAAGTAGATTTTCACCTTCACAAACTAATTCAAATAAATTTAGCAAAAAAACTGTGGGTTCAAAATGCTAATTATACCCCTAGATAAATTCCCTGAGGGGTGTAGTTTCCAAAATGAGGTCACTTTTGGGGGTCTTTATTGTTTTGGCCCCACAAGACCTCTTCAAACCTGACATGGTACCTAAAATATATGCTAAAAAAAGGAGGCCCCAAAATCCACTAGGTGCTCCTTTGCTTCTGAGGCCGGTGTTTTAGTCCATGACCGCACAAGGGCCACATGTGGAGTATTTCTAAAAACTGCAGAATCTGGGCAATAAATAATAAGTTACATTTCTCGGGTAAAACCTCCTGTGGTATAGAAAAAAATTTATTACAAATTCATTTTGTAAAAAAATAATGAAATTTTGAACTTTCACCTCTACCTTGCTTTAATTCCTGTGAAACGCCTAAAGGGTTAATAAACTTTCTGAATGCTGTTTTGAATACTTTGAGGGGTGCAGTTTTCAAAATGGGGTGATTTATGGGGACTTTCTAATATATAAGGCCCTCAAAGACACTTCAGAACTGAATTGGTCCTTGTAAAAATCGCCTTTTGAAATTTTCTTGAAAATATGAGAAATCGCTGCTAAAGTTCTAAGTCTTGTAACGTCCTAGAAAAATAAAAGAATGTTCAAAAAACGATGCAAACATAAAGTAGACATATGGGTGATGTTAACTAGTAACTATTTTGTGTGGTATTAATATCTGTTTTACAAGCAGATACATTTAAATTACGAAAAATGCAAATTTTGGGTGTTTTTTACTAATAAATATTGAATTTATCAACCACATTTTTTCACTAACATAAAGTACAATATGTCACGAGAAAACAATCTCAGAATCGCTTGGATAGGTAAAAGCATTCCCGAGTTATTACCACATAAAGTGACACATGTCAGATTTGAAAAATCGGCTTCGTCCTGAAGGCCAAAACAGGCTCAGTCCTGAAGGGGTTAAGGACGCAGCCTTGTTTTGGCCTTAAGGCTCAGAGGCCATTTTTCAAATCTGACATATTTCACTTTATGTGGTAATAACGTCGGAATGCTTAAACCTATCCAAGCGATTCTGAGATTGTTTTCTCGTGACACATTGGGCTTTATGTTAGTGGTAAAATTTGAACGATATATTCAGTGTTTATTGGTGAAAATGTGCAAAATGTATAAAAAAAATTATAAAAAATAGCATTTTTCAGAATTTAAATGCATCTGCTTGTAAAACAGACGGTTATACCACCCAAAATAGTTACTAGTTCACATTTCCCATATGTCTACTTTAGATTGGCATCGTTTTTTGAACATTCTTTTATTTTTCTTGGACGTTACAAGGCTTAGAACATAAACAGTAATTTCTCTTTTTTTTAAGAAAATTTCAAAAGCCTTTTTTTTAAGGTACCTCTTCAGTTCTGAAGTGGCTTTTAGGGGCCTATGTATTAGAAACCCTGATAAAACACCCCATTTTAAAAACTAGACCCCTCAAAGTATTCAAAACAGCATTTAGAAAGTTTTTTTAACCCTTCAGGCATTTCACAGGAATTAAAGCAAAGTGGAGGTGAAATTTTCAAATTTCATTTTTCTTGCTGAATTTCAATTTTATTCAATTTTTTTTTTGTAACACTTAAGGTTTTACCAGAGAAACACTACTAAATATGTATTGTCCAGATTCTGCAGTTTTTAGAAATGTCCCACATGTGGCTCTAGTGCGCTCGTGGACTAAAACAAGCCCTAGAAGCAAAGAAGCACCTAGTGCATTTTGAGGCCCCTTTTTTATTAGAATATATTTTAGGCAGCATGCCAGGTTTGAGAGGTGTTGAGGTGCCAAAACAGTAGGAATCCCCCAATAGTGACCCCATTTTGGAAACTACACCCCTCAAGGAATTAATTTATGGTTGTGGTTATCATTTTGACCACACAGTTTTTTCACAGCACCTATTTGAATTGGTCTGTGAAATAAAAAAAATGACATTTTTTCCAATAAGATGGCATTTTTTATCAAAAGGTCTTATTTTCACAGGGAACAAAATACCCCATTTTGTTGCCCAATTTGTCCTTAGTGCGGCAATACCCCATTTGTGGTGATAAACTGCCGTTTGGGCCCATGGGAGGGCTCAGAAGCAAAGGAGTGCTATGTGTTTGTTGGAGTCCAGATTTTGCTGGATTGGTTTTCGGGTGCCATGTCGCATTTGCAGAGCCCCAGAGGTATCAAAGCAATGGCAACCCACCAGAAGTGACTCCATTTTGGAAACTACACCCCTCAAGGAATTCATTTATGGGTGTTGTGACCATTTTGACCCCACAGTTTTTTCACAGAACTTATTTGAACTGGGCTAGAAATTAAAACCAAATTATTTTTTCCAATAATATGTAGTTTTGGCTGAAAATTTCTAATTTTCACAAGAAATAAAATACCCCATTCTGTTGCCCAATTTGTCCTGAGTGCGGCAGTACCCCATTTGTAGTGATAAACTGCCGTTTGGGCCCATGGGAGGGCTCAGAAGGAAAGGACCACCATTTGGCCTACTGGGGATTTTTTGGTGCAAAGTCATGTATGCAGAAGCCCCTAAGGTACCAGTACAGTTGAAACTCCCAAGAAGTGACCCCGTTTTAAAAACTACACCCTTGAGGCATTCATCTAGAGGTGTAGTGAGCATTTTGACCGGAGACATACACCCCATAAACTGTAATGTGGGTTCTCACGGGTATGTCAATACCCTACATGTGGCTGTAATCAGCTGCCTAGGCACGCAGCAGGGCTCAGAGGGGAAAGACGAGGGGGGAAAAGCTGTGGGGAGTGCATCAGGGTAAGTAAAACTGGGGTAGATTAAAAACCAAGGGATGTATGATAAATTTTGAAGCTCTCTTTCATACGGAGCCTTAGTTTTTCGGGACATGTGTCACATTTATATATTGTGTCCTCCCTTATACCCCTCTTATAGCAGACTTTGTACCTCTTTTGACTTTTTCCTTTCTTGCCAGTTTGGGGAACTTCTCCTGGAAATTGTTGCCCTGGTACGATGCGTGTGGCCTCGCCTCCAGAAGTACTGGGTGCCCCCCCCTTCTTAGTCCATAAAAATTAGTTTCTTGATAACCACCTCTTGAAATTCCAGGAAAGTTCCCGTCTGGCCTGTACATCGATGTAGCATGTACGCGTTGTACAATGCCATCTGTATGATGTGCCCGGCCAGCTTCTTATACCACACCGCATAGCGCTGTAGGGCTTCAGGGCTTGATCTGACAAGTCCACCCCTCTCATGTACCTATAGTAGTCCAGGATGCAGTCTGGTTTGGGGGTCTCTGTACTGGTACCTCGTACAGGTACATGTGTACTGGTGGGACATCTCTCTTGTCCTTGACACACAATATGTTGCTGCTAGATTATGCCCTGCTCTCACCCCTTCTGAGCGTTTGCCCAAGCAGAGTCTTAGGGAGGCCTCTCAGATTTCTTCTAGCAGTGCCGCATGCCGCAGGAGTGAGGCAGTTGAAGAGTGGGACGCTGGTATAAAAATTATCCAGGTAGAGGTGGTAACCCTGGTCCAGCAGTGGGTGCACCAAATCCCACACAATTTTTGCGTAACTCCCAGTAAGGGGGGGGGGGGCATTCTGGGGGCTGAATACTGCTGTCCTTCCCTTCATATATCCTAAATTTGTAGGTATACCCTGATGCACTCTCGCAGCTTATACATCTTTACGCCATACCTTGCCCTCTTACCCGGCAGGTACTGGCGGAATTGAACCCTCCCTTTAAAATGTACCAAGGACTCATCAATAGAAATACACTTCTCGGGGGTGTATGCTTGGGAAAACCGGGCACTGAAACGATCTAATAGGGGTCTCCATTTATACAAACGGTCAAAACTGGGGTCATCTCGGGGTGGGCACGGCTCATTATCAGTATAATGTCAGAAAATCCTTTTTATACCACTTTTTTTTATAACACAAAAGGTTTTACCAGAGAAACGCAACTTAATACGTGTTGCCCAGATTCTGCAGTTTTGAGAAATATCCCACATGTGTCCCTAGTGCGGTAAAGGACTGAAGCACCGGCCTCCGAAGCAAAGGAGCACCTAGTGGATTTTGAGCCCTCCTTTTTATTAGGCACCATGTCCTGTTTGAAGAGGTCTTGTGGTGCCAAAACAGTGGAAAACCCCCAAAAGTGACAGCATTTTGGAAACTAGACCCCTTGAGGAATACATTGCAGTTTTCATGGGGTGCATGCGGCTTTTTGATCAGTTTTTATTCTATTTTTAAGTGGCGCGGTGACTAAAAAAAAATAATTCTACTATTGTTTTTTTAATCTATTTTACAGCGTTCACCGTGCGCTATAAATGACATTCACTTTATTCTGCGGGGCGATACGATTACGGCGATACCAGATGTTTATAGTTTTTTTTTATGTCTTATGGCGTTTGCACAATAAAATACGTTTTGTAAACAATCATTCACTTTTTGTGTTACCTTATTCTAAGAGCCATAACGTTTTTATTTTTCCATCAATAAAGCCGTGCGAGGACTTATTTTTTGCGTAACGAACTGTAGTTTCGATCAGGACCATTTTTTAGGTACATGCGACTTTTTGATCTCTTTTTATTCCATTTTTTGCGAAGTGAAGTGACCAAACAATTGGGATTCTGGGACGGTTTATTATTATTTTATTTTACGGCGTTCACCGCGCGGGATAAATAATAAAATAATTTTGTAGTTCAGGCCGTTACGGACGCGGCGATATTAATTATGTATAGTTTATTTGTTTGTTTATATATTTTTATTAATAATAAAGGACTGATAAGGGAAAAAGGGGGATTTTTACTTTTATTACTTTTAAATCTTTTATTTTCTTATTTTTACACATCTTTTTTTAACTTTTTTTTTAACTTTATTACTTTGTCCCACTAGGGGACTTGAGAGCAGGAGGCCCTGATCGCTATTCTAATACACTGCACTACATACATAGTGCAGTGTATTAGAGCTGTCAGCTACTCACTGACAGCAAGCATAGTGGGTCCTGACTTCGTCAGGACCCATCAGGCTTCCGTCGATGGCATAGCCGGACGCCATTGTTTGGTGTCCGGTTGCCATAGTCACTATCGCCGGCCGCTATCGTGTAGCAGGCCGGCGATGGCAGCTTAACCCCTAAAAAGCCGTGATCGCTATTCAACACGGCTTTTCAGGGGTTAATCAGCGGGGACACAGCGATCGGTCCCCGCTGTAGGAGCTGTGACAGCTGCTGTACGAGACAGCAACTGTCACAGCTCCTGTATGTGTCGGGAGGACGGCCGAAACGGCCGTTACTCCCGAGACGTACTATTCCGTCATGGAGCGCGAACAGGGCGCTTTCCATGACGTAATAGTACGTCACTGAGCGTTAAGGGGTTAAGGTTCAGACCCCTTTTTTCAAATCTGACATATTTCACCTATCCAAGCGATTCTGAGATTATTTTCTCGTGACACATTGGGCTTTATGTTAGTGGTAAAATTTGGTCGATATATTCAGTGTTTATTTGTGAAAAATAGCAAAATTTAGAGAAAATGTTGGAAAAATAGCTTTTTTCTGAAATTTAATGTATTTGGTTGTAAGACAAAGGGTTATACCACTCAAAATAGTTACTAGTTCACATTTCCCATATATCTACTATATGTTGGCATAATTTTTTGAACATTCTTTTATTTTTCTAGGACGTTACAAGGCTTAGAACATAAGCAGCAATTTCTCATATTTTGAATAAAAATTCAAAAGCCACTATTTTTAGGAACCGGTTCTGAAGTGGCTTTGAGGGGCCCATATATTAGAAACTCCCATAAAACACCCCATTTTAGAAACTAGACCCCTCAAAGTATTCAAAACAGCATTTAGAAAGTTTATTAACCCTTTAGGTGTCTCACAGGAATTTAAAGCAGAGTAGAGGTGAAATTTACAAATTTGCATTTTTTTTTTGTCAGAAAATACTTTTTATTCCATTTTTTTCTGTAAAACAGAAGGTTTTACCAAAGAAACGCAACACAATATTTATTGCCCAGATTCTTCCGTTTTTAGAAATATCCCACATGTGGCCCTAGTGTAGTAATGGACTGAAACACCGGCCTCAGAAGCAAACGAGCACCTAGAGGAGTTTGAGGCCTCCTTTTTGTTAGATTATATTTTAGGCACCTTGTCAGGTTTGAAGAGGTTTTGTGGTGCCAACACAGTGGAAACCCCCAAAAGTGACCCATTTGGCAAACTACACCCCTCAAGGAATTTATCAAGGGGTATAGTGAGCATTTAGACCATACAGGGTTTTTTTTGCTGCATTTTGTGGAATTAGGCTGTGAAATTGAAAATCACATATTTTTCTGATAAAAGTTACAACATTTTAATTTTTACAAGGAATACAGGAGAAAAAGCACCCCAACATTTGTAAAGCAATTTCTTCCGATTACGGCAATACCCCATATGTGGTCATACACTGCTGGTTGGACAAACGGCAGGGCTCAGAAAGGCAAGAGCGCTATTTGGCATGTAGATTTTGCTGGATTGGTTTTTGGGCGCCATGTCGCATTTGCAGAGCTTCTGAGGTACCAGTACAGGGGAAACCCCCCAAAAGTGACGCCAATTTGGAAACTAGACCCCTTGAGGAATTCATTGTAGTTTTCATGCGACTTTTTGATCAGTTTTTATTCTATTTTTAAGTGGCGTGGTGACTAAAAAGCAGCAATTCTACTATTGTTTTTTATTCCTTTTTTTACAGCGTTCACCATGCGCTATAAATGACATATTCACTTTATTCGGCGGGGCGATACGATTACGGCGATACCATATGTTTATAGTTTTAATATGTCTTATGGCGTTTGCACAATAAAACACTTTTTATAAAAAATCATTCACTTTTTGTGTTACCTTATTCTAAGAGCCAGAACGTTTAAAT
Source organism: Rhinoderma darwinii (assembly GCF_050947455.1). Taxonomy (NCBI): domain Eukaryota; kingdom Metazoa; phylum Chordata; class Amphibia; order Anura; family Rhinodermatidae; genus Rhinoderma; species Rhinoderma darwinii. The sequence continues at coordinate 7,635,224 of NC_134698.1, read as the reverse complement.
TTTTCCATCAAGAAAGCCGTGCAAGGACTTGTTTTTTGCATAACAAACTGTAGTTTCAATCAGCACCATTTTTAGGTACATGCGACTTTTTGATCTCCTTTTATTAAATTTTTTGGAAGGTGAAGTGACCAAAAAATTGTGGTTCTGGTATGGTTTATTATTATTTTTTTTTACAGTGTTCACCGCACGGGATAAGTAACTAAATACTTTTGTATTTCAGGTTGTTACGGACGCGGCAATACCAATTATGTATAGTTTATTTATAATTTTAATAAAAAGGGACTGCTAAGGGAAAAGGGGGATTTCTACTTTCATTACTTTTAAAACTTTTATAGAAGTTTTTTTTAATTTTTACTTTGTCCCACTAGGGGACTTGAAGGCAGGAGCGGGGCGGCAATGGTTGTTTAACCCCTATGAAGCCGCGATTGCTATTGAACGCGGCTTCTAAGGGGTTAATCGGCGGGGACACCACGATCGGTCCCCGATGAAGGAGCTGCGAACTGCTGTACGAGACAGCAGTTGTCACAGCTTATGAAAGTGCCGGGAGGGGGGGGGGGTAGGGTGGTTATTCCCATGACCTACTATTAGATCACGGAGTGCGAATGCTCTAGTTAGCATGACCTAATAGTGGGTCATGGAACGTTAAGGGGTTAAACAACGATTTGTTCTCAAGTATCCAAGAATGATGTCAATGGGAGCCAAGAAGTACAAAATAAGATTTTTAGAAATTCAGTCTAATATAAAAAGCAATGCAAAAAAGTGAGATCCGCATTGAAAATCTGCAACAAACCCATGATGTGTGAACTCAGCCATGTATAGGAATAAGATTATTATATGACAGGTCTCCTGGAGAAGCATTTACTTTATACTTTTTCTTCCCTTTGCATCCACTCTTAGGGTATGTGCACACACACTAATTACGTCCGTAATTGACGGACGTGTTTCGGCCGCAAGTCCCGGACCGAACACAGTGCAAGGAGCTGGGCTCCTAGCATCATACTTATGTACGACGCTAGGAGTCCCTGCCTTGCTGCAGGACAACTGTCCCGTAGTATAATCATGTTTACAGTACGGGACAGTTGTCCTGCAGCGAGGCAGGGACTTCTAGCATCGGCTCCTTGCACTGTGTTCGGTCCGGGACTTGCGGCCGAAATACGTCCGTCAATTACGGACGTAATTAGTGTGTGTGCACATACCCTTAAATTTGGCTCTAAAAATTGCATGAAAAAGTGTAGAGAGCCAGTCTGAGATGTGTCATACCACAGTAGTTGAAAAGCATGGTTCAAAAATGACATATGACGATTGAGTTTAACCAGGAAAGTGGAGGGTGGTCGGGGGTGGATGTAAAATAAAACAAAATGTAACTAGAGTTTTCTCTTGTTGATCCAGAAAAAGGGGAAAAAAACAACCAATAAGGCATGGATGAAAAATCATTCTCTCTGACTTCGACTCAGAATGACATTTAATGGAGTCAAAAATTTGGATCCGTATTTTTGATTCTTTTTATGTCCATGAGTAAAACACAGACCAAACAAAATACCCTGTGCCCTCGTTAAGTCTACTTCAACAGCAAACATGTTACAGCATCTGCACGCTTGCCGCTCACAAGAACCGTCCTCCATTGCCCCTTTTAACACGTCGCTTTATCTTTTATTCTTTATATGCTTCTTTCAAATAAATATAAATATTTTACTTCTTAAAAGTTCATGCCTACAGGCAAAGTCTACGCCGAGGCAATCTCCCCTCTGCGCTATAGAAGACAATATAGTATCAAATATAGATCTGTGTTGTAAACCTCATTGACTTCCATTAGGTGAATTCTGATATTTGGCTTCTCCATTCATTAGAGAAAATCTGAAATTATGCAAACATGTTAAATTCGCAAAGACTGCTAAACTGGTCAAAAGTTTTTGCTCATCTCTTTTTGCAACTCATCTATTCTTCTCTAAAAGTCCAATTGTGAATTCAACGACTGGACGAAATGATTAAAAAAAACAATGGTAAGTCTACAATCCTTTAGTCTCGGAAACATCAGAGAGGTTTTGTGAGTTTGCCACTAGACTCATAACGTCTTTGCTCCTTGCCAAGTTTTTGATTAAGCCGGTGGAGCAATGTGTTCAACAAAGTTAAAAAGAGTAAGAGACAAGGACATGATGATATCATTGTCATTCAAAAAGTAAGTAAACATCTTCTGATGGACGACCTTCAATCTTTAGAACGAAGGAACCTGGTGAGTGAAGTTGTTGGCCAGTAGAATAGCATTATTATGACTGAAGTTAATGGCAGATGAAAGGGCCATGCTACCTGGACTTTAGCATTTGATGGAAGTCTTGGTTCATTTCAAAAAATTTTACTAAAAGCTTTTAAGAATTTAGGTTTAGAGACATTGCTTCCTCTTCGTATTGATGAGGGTATTTTTCACATCCTTGTTTCTCATACTATATATAAAAGGATTCAACATCGGTGTTACGGCAGTATAAAGGATAGAAACCACATTGTCTGTTTTAGTCGAGAAATGCGTATATTCTTTTGAGTGTGGTCGTAGGTACATGAACAAAATAGTTCCATAGTAGAGGGAGACAACAGTGAGGTGAGAGGCACATGTGGAGAAGGATTTCTGCTTCCCTTGTAAGGAACTAATTTTCATAATACTGGAGATAATATAGACGTATGAAATTAAAGTCAATGAGAAGGTACACATGCCGATTAGTCCTCCTGTTATATATATAGATAACTCATTAAGGAAGGTATCTCCACAAGACATTCGTATAAAAGCTGGTACCTCACAAAAGTAGTGGTTGATGTTGAGACACTTGCAGTACGGGAGTTGGAATGTGAGGGTCACCTGCACAAATGAATTAATGAAGCCGACACTCCATGATCCCAAGGCTAAATAGAAACACAATGTCTTGTTCATTATCGAGTTGTATTGCAGCGGTCTACAAATAGCAGCAAATCTATCATAGGCCATGAAGGCAAGTATTACACATTCGGTTGCGCCCAAAGCTAAAGAGAAGTACATCTGTGTTACACATCCCAATAAAGAAATATGTCCGTCATTGGTTAAGGTGTTCCTTAAGAGTACGGGAACGATGGACGAAGAGAAGCAGATGTCAATGATGGAGAGGTTGGTCAGAAAAAAGTACATGGGACTGTGTAGAGATGGATTTATCCTCACAACGATGATCAGCAGAAGATTTCCTGATAAAGTTAATAAATACATTATCAAAAATATGATGAAGAAGACAACTTGTATTTGAGGAACAGTAGACAACCCAAGTAAGATGAACCCTTCCGAAGTACTTTCGTTTGACTGTTCCATAACATTCAGGCGGTTCCTGGTATAAATAAAAAAAAAGAAATACACATTGCTTTCTAAATTATATAATGGGAAAAAATTATAGTAAATGAAACAAAAATAATTGAGACCAACAATGAGAATTATGGCCGAATAGAAGGAGCCTAGTCTGCTGCAGGATGACCACCATTCAAGGATCACTTTGGTTACAATGATATGACCATTGGGGGTGGACAGTGCCTTCTGGAAACCCAATATTGATCAGTGATTACTGTAGTGGTAGTTGGTAGAGCCCCCAAAGTAGAAATATTCCTAATTCGATTCTTTGAGATGATAGTTTATAACTCACAAGAAAACTTCTTGCATAGTAATTTTACAAAAATGAAAAATATAAGATTGCTCACATCTTTGGGAAAGCCCTTCGCTTACTTGACCATTGCCCAACCTCCCACATCCAACTGCAAACAGTACTTTAAGTTTATATGTCTTTTATATAATATTTGTCCAGTTATAAGAGCCAGAAAATTAGAGGCAGTTCAGTGGAGATATGTTACCATTGAAGCAATTGTTTTTTCTGCATAACATTCCCCATATGTTAACACATTTACCCCGATACCTTCTCCCGTGATCTCTCTGGTATCTACACAGATAAAGAAACTTCTCTGACCCATTAACAAAATCTTATAATTAAGTCTCCCATTTCAGTTTGAAATACTAGTTTTTGACGGGTCAAACAAAGAACGAGAGGAAAAGTTGATGCTTTGTCCAATCACTATGACTAATATTTTGTACATTTTACTAACTATAAACCATTTTGAAATAAACTAAAAAGTCTCTATGGATGAGATATAAGCTCTGACATCTTGTTTAAAAATGAATGAGAAAAATGCTCTTTTATATGTTTCAATTCATATTTCCTAATTCCCATATGTAACTTTTTGAATTTCCCAACTGAATTATACAATCATTATCTATTTTCTGATGATATAATTTTAATAATAGCCAGTTATTTCTTGTTTATGTAACATAATGGAACAAGAAAGTGTGTTAATGATTTATTTAGAATATTACAAAGGCTGCAGTCAAACGGCCATAACGTGACGCATTTTAGTATCCATATTTCGGCCGCAAAACTTCAGCATCCTACAGTTTGACTGAACCAAACTTAAATCAGCATAGAACCCTATAATGATCTAAGTTCCTTTCAGCTGAACCACAGGAGACTGCGATTGCGGCCATAATATGGACTTTGACATGTGGTGGTTATGGCTTTCTGATAGTGGCCTTTTTTCTTGGACCACAAGCTATGAGTTTCAGGGTTCGATGGACCCCTTTGTCAGGCCTATAACATTATGAGAGCCCTTGGCTCCTTCCTCACCAGAACTTAAGCCTAACCCCCATGCTATTTCTGTAAAGTTTACCCCCCCTTCAATGACAACAAAACTGCAAAAATATATATTTTATTCTTTATATATAAAATATAAGCATATAATATAATTAAAGAATGCACATGTGCCACCCACATCCAGGACACATGTCGCACATGCACCACTAACACATAGAACGCATACATGACGCGTCATTTACACATCGCTCACACAATGGACACAGGCCACACACACATATGACACATGCAGCACGTGCGCCACGCAGACAGCACACATGATGCGTAAGCGCCATGCACACACAGGGCACATGCCACACGCTGACCACTTGCATTACACATCAATCAATCAATCAAACTTACCAGGTCTCTTTTTTCCAATTGGTAAGCCCTGGTAGAATACCTACAAGCTGCAACAAAACCTTGCCCTCGAGTTAGGTTAGCCCTGTCCACTTTCTGATTAAACCATTCCCCTCCAGACATAGTATAAGTCACCAATAGTACAAGTGAAGCACTAACCAATATATCAAAAAATATCTTTATTTAGAAAATATTTAAAAACATATATAGACCATCACATACACTATAAAACAACACATAATACAAATGTGGTAGTGGTATAAGGGAGCGGTAAATGTATCATATTACACATACATGTGATCAGTCAATGTATTATCAAGGTATTGAAAATACTGTACAAAAATATCACAGAGAGTTATCAATATATAGATATGTAATCACTGGATACAGAGTACAAATACCCGTATGCAGAAAGTTTTTTAATTATTAAATGTATCGACACAAACCATGCTAACTTTATATCTGAGTACGAGGTTGCGTTCCACAGCAAACAAAACCATGACACGCAATCAACATATACCTATCAGCTGTTCTCAACCCCCACATGATATAAATGACAGCGCGCTCTATTCAAAATTAACACAGCCAAGTCTAAGGACACAGCGTTGTCCGAAACGCGTAGGCTTACAGAGGATACCCTCCCTCAATTTCTTATACACCCTGGACTTCATATCACTGGACTTCCTTTTAGAATTTAACCATTAAACTTGGAAAATCGTTTTCCATTTTAAACGCCTCAGCGCTGGATCCTACCTTCTTCCCTTGTTTTCTACAAATGAAAAGGTCAGAGAGTTATCCAAGATATAGAGACCAAGATAATATAGGATACCAACCCATGTTTTGCATGTCTGCCCCTTAATGGATCAACCACAGACCACAACAAGACACTCCGACGTACGTTTCGCCGTCAGCTTTTTCAAGCTCTAAAAGTTGCCAACGCTCTGTTGACTCAATAACCGCTGAGTACAAACCTCCTCTGGTATTAACATCCACACAAAAACTGTGCCCTATGAGCTTCATGGCATGGGGGCCGAGCAGCTGCATGCCAGCCTTACATCACCAAGCACAATGCCAAGTGTCGGATGTAGGGGTGTAAAGCCGCCGCCACTGGACTCTGGAGCAAGGGAAACGTGTTCTGTGGAGTGACGCTTCTCTATCTGGCGGTCTGATGGAAGAGCCTGGGTTTGGTGAATGCCAGGAGAACGTTACCTGCCTGACTGCTTTGTGCCAACTGTAAAGTTTGGTGGAGGAGAGATAATGCTATGGGGTTGTTTTTCAGGAATCGGCACGTTAGTTCCATTGAAGGGAAATCTTAATGTTTCAGCATACCAAGACATTTTGGACAATTGTAGCTTCCAACTTTGTGGGAACAGTTTAGGGTTCAGCCCTTTTCTGTTCCTCATGACTGCGCCCAGTGCACAAGGTCCATAAAGACATGGTTGGGGGAGTTTGGAGTGGAAGAACTTGACCAGCCGCACAGAGTCCTGACCTCAACCCCATCTAGCACCTTTGGCATGAACTAGAATGGAGAATGGCAAACCAGGCCCACTCCCCCAACATCAGTCTCTGACCTCACAAATGCTTTTCTAAGTGAATGGGCAAAAACTCCCACAGACGCCCCAAAATCTTGTAGAAAGCCACTAGAAGACTGGAAGCTATTTTGGCTGTAAAAAGGAGACCAACTTCATATTAATGCCTATGGATGGAGAATTGGATAAGCTTCTGTAGGTGTAATGTGTAGGTGTCTCAATACTTTATCCATATAATGTATATACAAATATATAAAGCAATTGCCCTATATTCCCTCCCTAAATCTGGCCCACATGAGGTAATCATAGCCGGGATGGTACATTCCTCACCGTCAGTCTGGTTGAAGAACGATTATTTAAACCACAAATATGGAAGTATTTTACTCAAATGTAAAGCCAATTTCATTCCACCTAAATCATGCTAATAAAATATTGTTTAATGGAAATTTGAAATTATAAAAAAAAAGGAGCAGCCAAATTCAAAAACAAAATTGCTTATTCAAATTGTTTATGGAGCCTTTAAAGTCCTTGTTCCTCATACTATAGATGAACGGGTTCAACATTGGAGTCACTGCTGTGTAGAGAAGAGAAACTATCTTATCCATTGTATGATAGTATGTGGAGTGTGGTCTGATATACATGAACATAATGGTCCCATAGTAGAGGGTTACGACAGTGAGGTGGGAGGCACACGTGGAGAACACCTTATACCTTCCTTTTAAAGAGTGGATTTTGAGGATAGTGGTTACAATATGGACATATGACATCACAGTCAACAAGAAAGAAGACATAACAATGATTGCGGCCATAATATATATACGTATCTCATTAAGTCGAGTGTCTACGCAAGACATTAGGAGGAATGGAGGAATCTCACAGAAGAAATGATTGACATGGATGGATCCACAGAATGGAAGGGTCAAGGTGGGGAGAACAAGTATAAAGGAGTTTGTAAAGCCAACACTCCACGCCATAACAACTAAATAAATACAAAACCTATTATTCATGATGGATTTATAACGCAATGGTCTACAGATGGCCACAAATCTATCGTAAGCCATGACAGCAAGTAAGATGCTCTCTGCGGCTCCCAGGACCATATGGACGTACATCTGGATGGCGCATTCGAGAAAGGAGATACTTTTGTCCATGGACAGGGTGTTCATGAGTATTTTTGGAACTATGGTACACGAGAAGCTAATGTCAATAATCGAGAGGTTACTGAGGAAGAAGTACATGGGAGTGTGTAATTTCGGGGTCATCGTCACTACAATAATCAGCAGAATGTTTCCGGATAATGTAACCGCATGCATCATTAAAAAGGCAAAAAAATAGACAACCCGGAGCTGAGGGACATCGGACAAGCCAAGAAGGATGAAGCGGATTGGAGTAGTTTGGTTTATATGTTCCATGAAAAACAGCTGGTGCCTTAAGGAAGAAAAACACATAAATGCATATGTCATATTGGTCTTATATATTGTAATCTGATATAAATCTGGTATAAATAATGTGGTTATCCAATTGTATAATGTGTTTTTGTGAGAAAGGTCACACGAAGATAGGCCAATCAGAGGTTTCCAGTCTGCTGGGACCTTAACCCCTTTCCCGACATCCACCTTAAATATACGGCGGAGGCCGGGAGGAAAAATATGGAGCGGGCTGACAGGCGCATGTTAGCATGTCACAGCCGACACTTCAGTCCAACAAGTGGAATCGCAGATTACAAAGTTCCCACTTGTTTATCCCCTTAGATGCTATAATAGCGACCACAGTATCTAAACAGTTAGAAAAATAGAGTGCCCATGGTTGTCATGGCAGCCAGGGGCCTAATGCCTGGGATCGAATGAAGGCCCCAGGTCTGCCTTCTTTGTGCTTCTATTAATCCCTGCGAAAGGGCTTAATAGAAGCATAGCACCTTATTATTGTATAGTCGACTCCCTCAATGTCAAGATTTCTTGGATCTGGCTATTGAGTTGTTTTGTTGGTAACAGCCCTCATTTGGTAGTAAGACATCATGTACTTGGTCACAATGAATATTCTCGAAATTCTTGGAGTCAATGTTTCATCCTATATCTAATTTTCAGATATTATTTTCAAGATTGTTCCTGAAAAGATGTTAAAATGTCAAAAAGATTTACTGTCACGTACTTCATCCACTTATGGAAAAAGACCCTGGGATCGCAGCCTTGACAGATCACCCACATTTGCTAAAACCATTGAAATAAATAGAGTTTCTACATTCATAGTGATATGCTTTTCTCTATAATTAGTGTACGGCCCCTTGTAATATTTCCAGACTGGGGTATTAAAGAATTATTATACAGATCCCTGTATTGACCTACATAGTAATTAAGCCATTCCTAAACCATCTTTCTATAGAATGAAATAACCCTACTTATTGTTCACGATACTGCAATCCACCCATTCCCTTAACTACTTTGTTTGCCAGTGTATAAACCTATGTGAGCTTTGCTATATCTTTGTAATATAATGCAGCCCATGTGTAATTTAAGTATTTAGAGTTAAAATTCTGTATTATGAGCATGCTTGTTTTGATGCATCAAATTAAAGTATTTACCTTGACAGCAGCTGCCTGGCATTGGTTGCTATTGATCACCTTACTGTATACTAACCTTCTCAAATCTTTTTCCTTGTCATTTATACCTGGTGTAACATTTCTAATCTATCTCCTGCTTACCCACCCAACTTTTCCAAAATTCCTCTATAACATAATACTATTCTTTGCTGTTTTAATTATCCTACACATCTTAGTATCATGTGCAAATATAAACATTTTTCTATGCCTTTTCTAAGGTCATAAAAAAATTACCAAAAACAAAACAGGGCTCGATACTGACCCTCCTGGCACCTCATTGGTAACTTTCAAAAATTCTGATTTTGTTCCATAGATAACACCCTCGACTTTGATGGCCTATCGTAAGTATAGGTAATCGATAAAAAATGAGCCAGGTAATGACCCATTTACACACATTTTCCCAGCATTCTAATATTATGTACTGATCAAATGTTTTTTTTAAAATTCTGATATATGAGACAACACAAATAGCCTTATAAAGATCTAGTTGAGAACTTACCTTTACAGAAATCAGATTGGTTTTATGTGACTGGCCCTTCAGGTTTGGTTGAGAATAGCAAAAAACATGCTCAAAAATAACCTTCAAATGTATTTGAAATAAAAAATATATTCCTAATTATAAAGACTAATTTGTCCAAGTTTGATTTTGTTTTTTAAATATTTGTGCCTTTCATTTGATACATGCTTTGAACAAAGTTAGATGTCAGTGATAATTTTAACCTAGAGCCACAGTTCTTTCTGGTTTATATGAATCTGGTCCTAGGTCCCTGGAGGAGACAATTATTCTTATCTCTCTCTGGCTTTGCTGATAATTACTCTTTTACTTATTCCAATTTAGTTGAATAGACTGAAATTTTTATTATTCTATTACTGAATATTGAATAATAAGTAAGCTACCTATATTAAGCTCCTCAAAGACAGTACAGTTGTTGATTTTTATATATATACACATTTTTTTTCTGCTTATGTGCATGTTTTTTTCCAGTAGTTTATGGAAGTTTATTAAAGTCCTACTGCTCAATAGAAAGTCTATGAGTCTGTAAACTGCTTAGTTGCCTCCCGAGTGCTTCTGCTGCTTTGTTTTAGCGATCGGTGGGGGTCTCAGTGCTCGGAAACCCCACCGATCAAAACTTCTGACATGTCACTATGACCCGTCAATTTTTTAACAAAAAATGTTTCGTTAGCCCTTAAGCTGCAAGGGAACGCAGGTTGGGTGTTTCCGTCAGCCCCATAAAAAGTGAATGGAACGACATGGTGCAAGCAGTTTGTGTGGTGGAGGGAGCAGTCTGTCAGAGGGGGGAATCAGGAACTGTCTGTGTTAAAGGTGGGCATGGAGAGCAGTCTATGTAACAGAGAGAGCCATGCAGTCTGTGTGATGGGGGCATGAGGAGCAGTCTGTATGACAGAAGGGCATGGGGAGCAGTCTGTGTGAGAGATGAGAGCATAGGGAACAGTTTGTGTGAGAGATGGGGGCATGGGGAGCAGTCTGTGAGAGAGATGGGGGCATGGGGAGCAGTCTGTGAGAGAGATGGGGGCATAGGGAGCAGTCTGTGTAACAGATGGGGGCATAGGGAGAGAGATGGGGCATGGGGAGCAGTCTTTGGGAGAGATAGGGGCATGGAGACCTGTCTCTGAGAGAGATGGGGGCACTGGGAGCAGTCTGCGAGAGAGATGGGGCATGGGGAGAGGTCTGTGAGAGAGATTGGGGCACGGAGACCAGTCTTTGAGAGAGATAGGGCACGGAGACCAGTCTTTGAGAGAGATGGGGGTATGGGGAGCAATCTGTGAGAGAGATGGGGGCATGGAGACCAGTCTGTGAGAGAGATGAGGGCATAGGGAGCAGCCTGTGAGAGAGATGGGGGCATGGGGAGCAGCCTGTGAGAGGGATGAGGGCATAGGGAGAAGTTTGTGAGAGAGATTGGAGCATGGGGAGCAGTCTGTGAGAGAGATCGGGCATAGGGAGCAGTCTTTGAGAGAGATAGGGGCATGGAGACCAGTCTCTGAGAGAGATGGGGGCACTGAGAGCAGTCTGTGAGAGAGATTGGGTCACGGAGACCAGTCTTTAAGAGAGATGGGGGCATGGGGAGCAGTCTGTGAGAGAGATGGGGCATGGGGAGCAGTCTGTGAAGGAGATGGGGGCACTGGGAGCATTCTGTGTAAGAGATGGGGGCATGGGGAGCAGTCTGTGAGAGAGATGGGGCACGGGGAGCATTCTGTGAAAGAGATGGGGGCATGGGGAGCAGTCTGTGAAGGAGATGGGGGCACTGGGAGCAGTCTGAGAGAGATGGGGAATGGGAAGCAGTTTGTGAGAGAGATGGGGGCATGTTGGGGTGGCGTGAGGTGAAAAGATTAAATCAACACAGGGTCCCACTTCTATTCTTTTACTGTAAACCCAACAATGCAATTATTGTATGATTCTCCTACTTTGGGGAGCAGACAAGGAGGAAACTGAGGTTGGGGACGTCGATCCCGCTGGAGTCCCCCTGAGAGAGCTTGTGCCTGATCCCACGTTACCCGCTAGGGTGGAGACGCAACTCTGACAGTCACGGCAGGAGCTACCCGCTACTGTGAGCATATTCAGGGGTAAGAGTCACACTCCCGTCCCCTGACTGCGCTGTGGGTATCTGAATTTCTACTCTAACCTTCCGGCACCACCGCGGGTCATGGCGGCGTTAACCGCTACCTTTCGCGGCCTCACTCTCCCACCCTCAGCCGGCAGCCAATAGGGAACGAACACGCCTAGGAACGCAACCAAGATTTGGGTAGAGGTGCGAGAGTCTGTTATTTGTCCATCAACACGTCCTGGGTTGTTCGTCACCCTGTCCCTATAAGAACTTTCTGCTCCCAATGAAGTCCCTTTTCATCCACTTAAACAGTTTAGCACAAATCTCTGCCCAACATTACAACATATTCTCTTTTCCTTCATCTCAGGGAAACGGGTTTCAACAGGCAAAGAAGAGGAGAGAACGATTCACTATTCCAGATTAATCAGCTTACACAGTCCTCTGAAGTAATTCTCAGCAGTATAATGTTCCGCACAGACACCATTACCAGTGTGGGCACAGGTTACACAGGGCACTTATCTCAGGTGTTGGCCGGCTCCATGGCTCCTCTCCCTGTTCCTGTTCAGCTTTTTCCTATTGGCACCTTCTCTGGGGTGGTATTATCTCTCTCACCAATCCTCTGCTCCAGTGCTAATCCCCGCTCTTCCTGGTTCTGGCTCCTCTCAGCTCCTCCCCTGAGCCTCCTCTCTCCACATGTGTTTTACATGTCACACCCAGTCCTGCACTTCCTGTCAGACAGCTCTATATCTTAAGCCACTGGTTCTGCAGTGACACCTAGTGGCTGCTAATAACATGGCAGGCATATACTAAACACTAAATGAAAGTACCAACCAACATGAAAGATGTACAGGGAAGACAGTTCAATTTAAACAGGGCAGTATCACCCCCCCCCCTCTTACAGGCACTGGGAGCAGTCTGTGAAAGTGATGGGGGCAAGGGGAGCAGTCTGTGGAAGTGATGGGGCACGGTGAGCAGTCTGTGAAAGATATGGGGGCATTGGGAGCAGTCTGCAAGAGAGATGAGGGCATGGGAACCAGTTTGTGAGAGAGATGGGGGCATGGGGAGCAGTCTGTGAGAGAGATGAGGGCATGGGGAGCAGTTTGTGAGAGAGATGGGGGTACGGGGAGCAGTCTGTGAGAAAGATGGGGGCACGGGGAGCCGTCTGTGTAACAGAGGGGGGCATAGGGAGAGAGATGGGGAGAGATGTGTGAGAAGAGGGATGTCTGTCCATTCTAGTCTCAGCCTTCCTACTACAGGGACAACGCTGGAGCCTGAAGGGGTAAGTAACCCACAGGTATGCAACAAGATCAATTTCTCTGCCCTAGACCACCAGGGATACTGGTGTTAACCCTTTCACTACCCTGGGCCACTATGGTTTGAAACATTAATTCCTACTCTGCCCTATACCCCAGGGATGATACCCTTAGGCCGGATTCACACGAGCGTGTGCGTTTTACGCACGCAAAAAACGCGGCGTTTTGCGTGCGCAAAAGGCACTTAGCAGCTCCGTGTGTCATCACCATATGAAACACGGCTGCGTGCTTTTCACGCAGCCGCCATCATTATGACACTCTGTTTTGATGTTTGTAAACAGAAAAGCACGTGGTGCTTTTCTGTTTTCATTCATCCTTTTCACTGCTGTTGCGCGAATCATGCTTGTCCCACGGAAGTGCTTCCGTGTTGTGCGCGTGATTTTCACGCACCCATTGACTTCAATGGGTGCGTAATGCGCGAAATACGCACAAAGAATGGACATGTCGTGAGTTTTACGCAGCGGAGTCACGCTGCGTAAAAATCACGGAACTGTCTGCACGGCCCCATAGACTAATATAGGTCCGTGCGACACGCGTGAAAATCACGCGCGTTGCACGGACGTATATAACGTTCGTCTGAATAAGCCCTTAAACCGTTAACTACCCTAGCTAATCATAGCAAATTATTTAAAGCTATACAGCAAAATTTATTCGCTGCTGTATTTCCCAATATAGAAAGAACAGCACCCAGGTCCCTAACTTTCCCGTTGACTAGCTACAAAGGCTTAAAGGGAACATTGAGCGTGAATCTCCTTTTTTTATGAGATTTGTCCTTCAATGTATAATTGACAGCGGGGCCGGGACAAGAAGGGCTCCTTTGGGGTGAAGAGTACAGTCAATTGACACAGAAGGGACACAACTGTAACACATATATATGAACATTATACATACAGACACAATATGCATGCTCAGCAGGGGACGAAGGGGTGTGGGGTATTTTGAAACCTCTACCTTGGTTGGCAGAAAAAAATAAAATGTCAATGGCTGAAGTCTTGGTGTAGAGGAGAAGGATTTGGGTTCCTAGAGCACTGGGCTGACTTTTCATTGGGGTACAAACTGTATTCTGCAGATGATTTGCACCTAAATGGAAGGGGGTCCGCTGTGCTGGGGGAGAGAATTCTAGCTGGGGTGGCGGAGTATTTAAACTAGGGCTGAGGAGGGAGGTCAATGTAGAAAAAAAAGGGGTAGCCAGGTTAGAGAGGGGTCAGACTATATTGGTGGGGGGAGAAACAGAATGTGGGGAGAGGACTGGACAACAGGATAAGGAGATCCTTTCGTTACAAAACATCAGTGTAAATAAAAAGGACCGATTAATGTCAAATCACATTTCTGATAATAAAAGTGAAAAACTGACAGGCAAGTTAAAGTGTATGTTCACAAATGCCAGAAGTCTAGCAAGCAAAATGGGGGAGCTGGAGGCCTTGATACTGGAAGAAAATATAGATATAGTTGGTGTTGCTGAAACATGGCTGGACTGTAAATCTACAGGGTTTTACACTTTTTCGTAAAGACAGGACAAATAGGAAAGGTGGTGGTGTATGTCTGTATGTGAGAAGTGATATGAAGGCGAGTGTGAAAGAGACAATAGTGGGTGAAGACTGTGAGGAGGTTGAAACCTTGTGGGTGGAACTAGAAAGGGAGGTAAACACTGAAAAAATTACTTTTGGTGTAATCTATAGACCCCCCAATATAACTGAGGAGATGGAAGGTCAGCTATATAAACAGATGGAGCGGGCTGCACAGGCGGGTACTGTAGTGATAATGGGAGATTTTAATTTCCGGGATATTAATTGGTGTCATGGTTCGGCTTCAACTGCAAAGGGGAGACATTTCCTCAACCTGTTGCAGGAAAATTTTATGGGCCAGTTTGTGGAAGACCCGACTAGAGGTGAAGCTCTGTTGGATCTGGTCATTTCTAATAATGCAGATCTTGTTGGGAATGTCAATGTTCGTGAAAACCTCGGTAACAGTGATCATAATATAGTTACATTTTACCTATACTGTAAAAAACAAACGCAGGCTGGGAGGGCAAAAACATTTAATTTTAAGAAAGCCAATTTCCCCAGGATGAGGGCTGCAATTCAGGATATGGACTGGGAAGAACTAATGTCAAATAATGGAACAAATGATAAATGGGAGATTTTCAAATCTACTTTGAGTTATTATAGTGCAAAATTTATTCCTACAGGTAATAAGTATAAACGACTCAAATTAAACCCCACATGGCTTACACCTTCTGTGAAAGGGGCAATACATGACAAAAAAAAGGCATTTAAAAAATACAAATCTGAGGGTACAGCTGTAGCCTTTGTAAAATATAAAGAGCTTAATAAAATCTGTAAAAATGTAATAAAATTAGCAAAAATACAAAATGAAAGGCAGGTGGCCAAGGATAGTAAAACAAATCCTAAAAAATTCTTCAAGCATATAAATGCAAAAAAGCCAAGGTCTGAACATGTAGGACCCCTAGATAATGGTAATGGGGAGTTGATCACAGGGGATCAAGAGAAGGCAGAATTACTAAATGGGTTCTTTAGCTCTGTATATACAACAGAAGAAAGAGCAGCTGATGTAGCCGGTGCCAGTGCTGTTAATATATCGGCTGATATACTGAATTGGATGAATGTAGAGATGGTCCAAGCTAAATTAAATAAAATAAATGTGCACAAGGCTCCGGGACCAGATGGGTTACACCCTAGAATTCTTAAAGAGCTTAGTTCAGTTATTTCTGTCCCCCTTTTCATAATATTCAGAGAATCTCTAGTGACTGGTATAGTGCCAAGGGACTGGCGCAGGGCAAATGTGGTGCCTATTTTCAAAAAGGGCTCTAGGTCTTCCCCGGGTAATTATAGACCAGTAAGCTTAACATCCATCGTGGGGAAAATGTTTGAGGGGCTATTGAGGGACTATATACAGGATTATGTGACAATAAATAGCATTATAAGTGACAGCCAGCACGGTTTTACTAAGAACAGAAGTTGTCAAACTAACCTAATCTGTTTTTATGAAGAGGTAAGCAGAAGTCTAGACAGAGGGGCCGCTGTGGATTTAGTGTTTTTGGACTTTGCAAAGGCATTTGACACTGTCCCCCATAGACGCCTAATGGGTAAATTACGGACTATAGGTTTAGAAAATATAGTTTGTAATTGGATTGAGAATTGGCTCAAGGACCGTATCCAGAGAGTTGTGGTCAATGATTCCTTCTCTGAATGGTCACCGGTTATAAGTGGTGACCCCAGGGTTCAGTGCTGGGACCACTATTATTCAACTTATTTATTAATGATATAGAGGAAGGGATTAATAGCACTATTTCTATTTTTGCAGATGACACCAAGCTATGTAATATAGTTCAGACTATGGAAGATGTTTGTGAATTGCAGGCAGATTTAAACAAAGTAAGTGTTTGGGCGTCCACTTGGCAAATGAAGTTTAATGTAGATAAATGTAAAGTTATGCATCTGGGTACCAACAACCTGCATGCATCATATGTCCTAGGGGGAGCTACACTGGCGGATTCACTTGTTGAGAAGGATCTGGGTGTTCTTGTAAATCATAAACTCAATAACAGCATGCAGTGTCAATCAGCTGCTTCAAAGGCCAGCAAGATATTGTCGTGTATTAAAAGAGGCATGGACTCGCGGGACAGAGATGTAATATTGCCACTTTACAAAGCATTAGTGAGGCCCCATCTAGAATATGCAGTTCAGTTCTGGGCTCCAGTTCATAGAAAGGATGCCCTGGAGTTGGAAAAAATACAAAGAAGAGCAACGAAGCTAATAAGGGGCATGGAGAATTTAAGTTATGAGGAAAGATTGAAAGAATTAAACCTATTTAGCCTTGAAAAAAGACGACTAAGGGGGGACATGATTAACTTATATAAATATATTAATGGCACATACAAAAAATATGGTGATATCCTGTTCCTTGTAAAACCCCCTCAAAAAACAAGGGGGCACTCCCTCCGTCTGGAGAAAAAAAGGTTCAAGCTGCAGAGGCGACAAGGCTTCTTTACAGTAAGAACGGTGAATTTATGGAATAGCCTACCGCAGGAGCTGGTCACAGCAGGGACAGTAGATGGCTTTAAAAAAGGGTTAGATAATTTCCTAGAACAAAAAAATATTAGCTCCTATGTGTAGAAATTTTTCCTTCCCTTTTCCCTTCCCTTGGTTGGACTTGATGGACATGTGTCTTTTTTCAGCCGTACTAACTATGTAACTATGTAACTATGTAACTACTGTGCAAAGTTTAATTTTTCTCCTTCAATAAAACAACACATTTAACGATATCATATAATCCCAATAATGCTAATAATATTCTTTATAATAAACTTCATATAGCACCAACATTCTGCAGCCCGTTTTTTTTTTAACTTGTAGTAACGCACTTCACTATTAACGCTACCAACTTCTGAAATGTGATAGTGACATGTCAGAAGTTTTGATTGGTGGGGGTCCGAGCACTGAGACTTTCTAAAGAGCCCGCACAACAAGTGCTCGGCTTTCCGAGAAAAGCCGATCAGAAACTAAGCGACTTAGCGGTCACCCGACCACTTCTGCCACTTTGTTTTAGCGATCGGTGGGGGTCTCCGTGCTCGGATCCCCACCAATCAAAACTTCTGACATGTGACTATGTAAAAAATGTTTACATTTTAGTTACCCTTTAGACCTTATTCCTGGTACAGAGCTACAAATCCTCTACATAAACATATAGTTAAATAATAAATTTACAACTGTCGGCAGCTAACCATAAGGGGAGCTCAGTTTATTGCTTAAAGATTTATAACTGCGTTTAATGGAAGACGTTTTCAGTAAGCTGCTAAGCTCCCCCTAGTGGTAGCGGCAATAAGACAGACTTTTATCGTTTAACTCAATGACTGTGTAGAGAATTGGGAACTCTATATCAGAAAAATGTAACTCCAACCACGATAAAGGTATATTATCAAATGAATAAGCATATAATGTTAGACCTAAAAATAACATGGAGTTAAAAGATTAAAATGAATTTTAAATTTCTTCCATTTAGACAATTTTATTCTCTATGGCACATTTTCTCTTTCAATACATATTAGGTGGGTGGACTAAGCTTGCTCTTATGTAAGAGATTTCCCCAACCTGCTGCTTCCCCTCCCCCTCTCACTCTCATGCTGTTTAATCGAAACATTGGGGAAATTGTATTATTTTTTCTATGCCAGAAAGTCGCAAATGAGTCGGCCAGGAATGCGCCTAATTTATTAAGAAGCGTGCACCTCTTAATAAATTAGGCACATCTTACTCAAACACTCTTTAGATTAAAGGGTAACTAAACGTTCAACAAACCTCTGACATGTCATAGTGAAGGGTCCCAGTCCGAGGATTGAGACCCCCACCAATCACTAAAACGAAGCGGCAGAAGCACCCATATGAGCGCTAAGTTGCTAAATTTCTGTTCGGCTTTTTTCCGGAAAGCCGATGAAGTGGTGTACGGGCTCATAGACTTTCTATTGAGTCCGTACACCGCTATATTGATTTTAGTGCTTCGTTTTAGCGATTGTGGGGGTCCCAGTGTTCAGACCCCCACCAATCAAAACTTCTGACATGTCACTATGACATGTCAGAAGTTTATTGAACGTTTAGTTACCCTTTAAGACTGGCATGTGAAACGTCAGTCTCAATAAATTCCCCTTTTTGAGTAAGAAGCTGCAGCTGCATCCCCCTCCTCCATCCAAATATCCATCTAGTGTAAAACAGTCATTACTAAACTATTTTACACTAGATGGATATTTTGAGGACTGAGGAGTTTCTAAACATTTACAGAGAGTCTGAAGGTCAGGTACGGAATACCACAGGCTGCTGGAAGGTGCAAAAGATTATACTTTCCCATACAATATATACTAGAAAGTTTCAAGTACTACTGATTTTAAGTTATAATAATAGGTACACTTTAAGTTCACTCAGCCACCATTTGGTTCCACTTGAGGCATGATACAAGACTATATGAAAGACTTCAACTTATTGATCTCGAAAGCTGCATTTAGATTTGACCATCAAGACAAAAAAGGTTTTGTAAATTGACCTGTTTATTGAGATTGTTTATGGAACCTTTAAAGTCTTTGTTCCTCATACTGTAGATGAACGGGTTCAACATTGGAGTCACTGTAGTGTAGAGGAGAGAAACAATCTTATCTGTGTCTTGATAGTATGTAGAATGGGGTCGCAAATATATGAACATGATGGTCCCGTAGTAGAGCGTGACGACAGTGAGGTGGGAGGCACATGTGGAGAACACTTTATAACTTCCGGTCATTGAATGAATTTTCAATATAGTGGTTATGATATGGACATAGGAAATTAGAATAAAAAGGAAAAAACACATCACAATGGTCCCTGCTGAGATGTATAATAATGCCTCATTGAGACGAGTATCTGTGCAGGATATTTGGAGAAGAGGAGGTATCTCGCAGAAGAAGTGGTTGACATGGTTAGATCCGCAGAAGGGAAGGTTTAAGGTGGGGACGACAAGTATTAAAGAGTTCATGAAACCAACAGTCCATCCCATGGCAACTAGACAAACGCAAAACTTACAATTCATGATGGTCTTATAATGCAATGGTCTACAAATGGCTACAAATCTATCGTAAGCCATGACAGCAAGTAACATGCTCTCTGTTGCTCCTAGGACCAAATGGATGTACATCTGGATGGCACATTCAATAAAGGAGATACTTTTATCCACGGACAGGGTATTCACCAGTATTTTTGGGACTATTGTGCATGAGAAGCTAATGTCAATAACAGAGAGGTTACTGAGGAAAAAATACATGGGAGTATGTAATGTCGGGGTCATCGTTACCACAATGATAAGTAGAATGTTTCCTAATACTGTGACCATAAACATCAATAAAAATGCAAAGAAACAGATAAACTGTAGGTGAGGGACATTTGACAATCCAAGAAGGATAAAGCGGACTGGAGCTGTTTGATTTGAATGTTCCATAAAATTATACGGTGCCTGGTAAAAGAATATAATGGAAAGTTAAATAAATTGCGTAATATTTCTTGACTGGTGGTATATATGCCTTCAACTGCTTTAGACGGTAAAACATTGGGAAATTCCATATGACCTACTGTAGAAAGTTAAAACATTTACAAAATGACTCAGTGTCTTTCATGGGAGATTGTTGTGAGCATGCTTTGTGACGTGCTGTAGACACTTCGCAGGGGAGGGGAGGAGGAAGAGCTAATGTAGAGGAAATGAGGTTTCTATATCAATACAAAACTGTATTTCAACAACAGGTCATTGTCTAATCATAAATACAGTTTAAGAAAATGCTTAAAAAATAGCCGGTCGGGAGTACTTGAGGACTAGAATAATGTCCTACATACACTATATGGACAAAAGCATTGGGAGATGTAAACATTACACCTACAGGAGCTTTTATGACATCCCATTCTAAATCTTTTAATAGGGAGTTCCACTCTGATGGGGGCTTTCTACAAGATTTTGGAGAGTGTCTGTGGGAATTTTTGCCCATTCATCCAGAAGGGCATTTGTGAGGCAGACACTGATGTTGGGGGAGGGGGAATGGCTCATAATCATCGTTCTTGTTCATTCCAAAGGTGTTGAATGGGGTTAAGGTCAGGGCTCTGTGAGGGATAGTTAAGTTTATCCACCCCAAACTTCCCCAATCATGTCTTTATGGACCTTGTACACTGGGGCGCAGTCGTGCTGGAACAGAAAAGAGCCAAACCCCAAACGGTTCTCACAAAGTTGGAAGCGACAATTGTCCAAAATGTTTTATATGTTGAAGCATTAAGATTTCCAGTCACTGGAACTAACCATATCATTATCCCTCCTCCACCAAACTTTACAGTTGGCACAATGCAGTCGGGAAGGTAACGTTCTCCGGGCATTCACCAAACCCAGACCCGTCCATCAGACCGCCAGATAGAGAAGCGTCACTCCACAGAAAACGATGCTCCTGAGTCCAGTGGTGGCGTGGTTTACACCACTCCATCCGATGCTTGGCATTGTGCTTGGTTATGTACGTATGGCATGCAGCTGCTCAAACCCATGCAATGAAGGTCTCGGCGCACCGTTTTTGTGTGGTAGTTAATGCCAGCGGTGATTAGGAACTTTGCATTCATTGATTTAGCAGAGCATTGGCAACTTTTATGCCCCTCAGCAATCTGCGACCCCACTCTAACTTTACGTGGTCTGCAGTTCGTGGCTGAGTTGCTGCGGTTCCTTGCACTTTACAATAATATCACTCACAATGGATGGTGGAATATCTAGGAGGGGAGAAATTTCACAGACTAAGGTGTTGCAACGGTGGCGTCCTATTATAGGACCACACTGGAATTCGGTGATCTCGTTACAATGACCATTCTATCACTAATGTCTGTAAAGATGACTGCATGGTGAGTGCCGGATGTTATACACCTGGGGGAATGGGACTGAATGAAAATCCAGAATTCAATAATGAAGAAGTGTCAAAATACTTTTCTCCATATATATTTACAGAGAAATCAAATAAATAAAAAAAACACACAAATTGATATAAAAAATTCTATTATAATAATAATAGTAGTACTAACAGAAAGTGATTAAATGGTAGATTATTTATATGGGATATTTTACCAATTGTTTGAAAATATGAAATAAAGTATATATAAAATAAATATATATATACTGTATATATATATATATATATATATATACATATATATATATATATATATAATTATAAAATATAATTGTTTTACTAAGATATAATTACAGGTATATCCTTTAAAGTATAAAGTATAAAATACACATAAAATACTAAAATATAACTGCTTGCTAGAATCTAATTATGGAAAAATCTAAAATATATATCAAAAATATAAATGCAACTTTTATTAAACTAGAATTTACCAAAAATCTAATTGAACATATTAGTTATTAATACCTTTCATTACATCTATTCTTCATAGCACTGGTCTGTGTCTGAATATTTATAAAACCTGAACAATGGTGACAATTCATGTATTATATAAATAGGATCTCGGTCCCCGGGGCAGATGAGTTTTCCTGTGTAATTACTTCAATTAATTGATCTAATAGCTAAGAGGAGAATTACTGATTCCCAATGACTCCAGGGTGTTGTTATTTTTTTAAGTGCAATATGAGCTTCTAACACCTGAATTTTTGATAAGTTAAAAATTATTCAAATTTCACAATCCTTTCAATTGCGTCGCTGTTTTCTTATCTGCTCAATTCATTGCTCTTTCTTCTTAAAAATGAGTTTCAGAACTGTTCCACACCTAAAGAATGTCACCTGGCCCTTTGTACAGTTCTTGGAATAAATAAATTATGTGCCAGTTCCTTGTATTAACCACACATATATTTATACATGTTAATAAGTTTGCCTTTAAGGAATTTTTATAACGGCAATATTACATTTAGATCTTTTTGAAGACCCTAAAATCGTATTTGCTTTTGCAACTGCTGCTTGACATTGAGTAAAGCTCCATGCTTAACCCCTTCCAGCTCCTGGACGAACTATTAGGTCATGGTAACTGTATCGTTCGCGCTCCATGACCTAATAGTACGTCACGTGAGTAACGGCCATTTCGGCCCTTTTCCCGACACATACAGGAGCTGTGACAGCTGCTGTCTCGTACAGCAGTTGCGGCAGCTCCTATAGCGGGGACTGATCTCTGTGTCCCCATTGATTAACCCCTTAAAAGCTGCGTTCAATAGCGATCGCAGCCTTTTAGGGGTTAAACAACCATCGACAGCCCGCTACATGATAGCGGGCAGCGATGGTTGCTATGGCAACCGGATGTCTAACAATGGCGTCCGGCTATGCCATCTACGGAAGCCTAGTGGGTCCTGACAAAGTCAGGACCCAATCTGCTTGCTGAAAGCGAGTAGCTGACAGCTCCAATACACGGCACTACGCATGTAGTGCAGTATTTCAGAATAGCGTTCAGGGCCTCCTGCCCTCAAGTCCCCTAGTGGGACAAAGTAAAAAAGTAAAAAACAGTTGTGTAAAAATAACAAAATAAAAGTTTTAAAAGTAATAAAAGTAAAAATCCCCCTTTTTCCCTTATCAGTCCTTTATTATTAATAAAAATAAATAAATAAACAAATAAACTAGACATAATTGGTATCGCCGCGTCGTAACGGCCTGAACTACAAAATTATGTTGTTATTTATCCCGCGCAGTGAACGCCATAAAAGAAAACAACAATAAACCGTACCAGAATCCCAATTGTTTGGTCACTTCACCATCCAAAAAATGGAATAAAAAGAGATCAAAAAGTTGCATGTACCTAAAAAATGGTACTGATCGAAACTACAGTTCGTTACGCAAAAAACAAGTCCTCGCACGACTTTGTTGATGGAAAAATAAAAAAGTTCTGCCTCTTAGAATAAGGTAACACCAAAAGTGAATGATTTTTTACAAAGCGTATTTTATTGTGCAAACGCCATAAGACATAAAAAAAAACCCCTATAAACATCTGGTATCGCCGTAGTCGTATCGCCCCGCAGAATAAAGTGAATGTATCATTTATAGCGCACGGTGAACGATGTAAAAAAAATAGAATAAAAAACAATAGTAGAATTGCTGTTTTTTAGTCACCACGCCACTTAAAAATAGAATAAAAATGTATCAAATAGTCGCATGCACCCCATGAAAACTACAATGAAGTCCTCAAGGGGTCTAGTTTCAAAAATACCCCTATTAGACCGTTTCAGTGCCCGGTTTTCCCAAGCATTCTCCCCGAGACGTGTATTTCTATTGATGAGTCCTTGGTACATTTTAAAGGGAGGCTTTAATTCCGCAAGTACCTGCCGAGTAAGAGGGCAAGGTATGGCGTGAAGATGTATATAAGCTGTGCGAGAGTGCATCAGGGTATACCTCCAAATTTAGGATATATGAAGGGAAGGACACCAGTATTCAGCCCCCAGAATGCCCCCCCCTTACTGGGAGTTAATGCAAAAATTGTGTGGGATTTGGTGCACCCACTGCTGGACCAGGGTTACCACCTCTACCTGGATAATTTTTATACCAGCGTCCCACTCCAAGTGTCTCGCTCCCAGAAGTCCTGCGGCATGCGGCACTGCTAGAAGAAATCTGAGAGACTTCCCTAAGACTCTGCTTGGGCAAACAAGAAGGGGTGAGAGCAGGGCACAATCCAGCAGCAACATATTGTGTGTCAAGTACAAGGACAAGAGAGATGTCACACCAGTGCCCATGTACCTGTACGAGGTACCAGTACAGAGACCCCCAAACCAGACTGCATCCTGGACTACAATAGGTACATGGGAAGGGTGGACTTGTCAGATCAAGCCCTGAAGCTTTTAGACAATACCTGTGGGGTCAAAATGCTCACTACACCTCTAGATGAATGTCTTAAGGAGTGTAGATTTTAAAATGGGGTCGCTACTTGGTGGTTTCCATTGCTTGGATACCTCTGGTTTTCCGCAAATGCAACATGGCACCCGAAAACCAATCCAGCAAAATCTGGACTCCAACAAACACATAGCGCTCCTTTCCGTCTGAGCCCTCCCATGGGCCCAAACGACAGTTTATCACCACAAATGGGGTATTTCCGCACTCAGGACAAATTGGGCAACAAAATTCACAGCCCAATTCAAATAAGTTCTGTGAGAAAAACTGTGCGGTCTAAATGGTCAGAACACCCATTAATTTCTTGAGGGGTGTAGTTTCCTACTGTTTTGGCACCTCAACACCTCTTCAAACCTGGCATGCTGCCTAAAATATATTCTAATAAAAAAGAGGACTCAAAATGCACTAGGTGCTTCTTTGCTTCTGGGGCTTGTGTTTTAGTCCACGAGCGCACTCGAGCCACATGTGGGACATTTCTAAAAACGGCAGAATCTGGACAATACATATTTAGTAGTGTTTCTCTGGTAAAATCTTCTCTGTTACAGAAAAAAAAAAAAATAAATTTAAATTCAGCAAGAAAAATGAAATGTGCAAATTTCACCTCGACTTTGCTTTAATTCCTGTGAAATGCCTAAAGGGTTAAAAAAAACTTTCTAAATGCTGTTTTGAATACTTTGAGGGGTCTAGTTTTTAAAATGGGGTGTTTTATGTGGCGTTCTAATACATAGGCCCCTCAAAGCCACTTCAGAACTGAACAGGTACCTTAAAAAAAAGGCTTTTGAAATTTTCTTAAAAATATGAGAAATTGCTGTTTTATGTTCTAAGCCTTGTAACGTCCAAGAAAAATAAAAGAATGTTCAAAAAACGATGCCAATCTAAAGTAGACATATGGGAAATGTGAACTAGTAACTATTTTGGGTGGTATAACCATCTGTATTACAAGCAGATGCATTAAAATTCAGAAAAATTCTATTTTTTCTAAATTTTCTCAAAACTTTTGCAATTTTTTACAAATAAACACTGAATATATCGACTAAATTTTACCACTAACATAAAGCCCAATGTGTCATGAGAAAACTGAGCCTTAAGGCCAAAACTAGGCTGCGTCCTTAAGGGGTTAAAGAGGCTCTGTCACCAGTTTATAACGTCCCTATCTCCCACCTAATCTAATAGCTGCTTTGATGTAGATAACTACTGTTTGTATGCTTTTAAAAACTTTTATTATTGACCAAGATATGAAAATTTTTTGATTTATGCAAATTTTTTCTAAATGCCCAACTGGGGTTTTTTCTCTATTCACCAAGTCGGCGTTGTATAGAAAAGTGCATGACGCTGACCAATCTCTTCATTCCAGCCCAGCTTGATTCACAGAACAGCGTGTTCTTGCAAGATGTGATGTCACTTCCTCCCGCAGGTCCTTTACTGGAGCGATGGAAGACTGAACAGACATCGCCTCCAGCCGCTGCAGATTTGGGTAAACGTCATGACACGGCTGGAGGCGATGTCTGTTCAGTCTACCGTCGCTCCGTTGAAGGACCTGCGGAAGGAAGTGACATCACATTGTGATCTCGCGAGATCATGCTGTGCTGCGAATCAAGCTGGGATGGAATGGAGAGAAGTGTTTGACGCTGATTGGTCAGCGTCATACACTTTTCTATACAACGCCCACTTGGTGAATAGAAAAAAAAATGGCCAGTTGGGCATTTAGAAAAAATTTGCATAAATCAAAAAATGTTCATAACTTGGTCAATAATAAACGTTTTAAAAAAAAAAAAAGTAGTTATCTACATCAAAGCGCCTATTAGATTATGTAGGAGATAGGGAAATTATAAACTGGTGACCGAGCCGCTTTAATTGTAACCAGAATACCCAAAACCTTCCCGTATTTTGTTATGCCCAGTTTTTTCCATTAAATTTATATTCAGATGATTTGTTTTTGTGTCGCCATATTTTAAGAGCCATTCCTTTTTTACTCTTCCGCCGATGCAGCTGCATGAGGGTTTTTCTTTGTGTGGGACGACTTGTAGTTTTTATTGGTGGCATTTTGGAGCACATGCGACTTTTAGCTGTAGATGTTATGCGAGGGAAAAGTTTAGTTATAGTTTTTCTGTGGGGGAGGGTATAATGTCATCCACTTCCACCATTTTGCTACGTTTTGTGCTCCGCAGACCACAAAAGCCAAAATTCGGACCAAATTCGATTTGCAGAGAAACTATGTGCTAATCTCTAGTTATAGGCCCAAAGCCTGAGGCTGCAGTACTGAGAATTTCTGATGACAACACTTCCCGATTCCTGTCATAACTGCCCGAATTCAAGCCATTCAGAGTTTAAATATTGAAATGGTTGATGGTTGGTATCCTACAAAAGGTCCC
The DNA here is from genome assembly GCF_050947455.1 of Rhinoderma darwinii. NCBI lineage: Eukaryota > Metazoa > Chordata > Amphibia > Anura > Rhinodermatidae > Rhinoderma > Rhinoderma darwinii. Next base: position 7,608,431 of record NC_134698.1, on the reverse strand, counting down.
CATGACAACACTGTACCTGACATGTTATCATCAGAATCTCTCAGTAGTGCAGCCTCAGGCTTTAGGCCTGCAACTTCAAGTGCCCATATCTCAGCAGAGAAGTAAGATATTAAGAAATTACTTTCACATTTAAAATGCACACTAAATTGACCTTTTTTTCTTGGCAGGTCCTCTTGTGATAAAAAATTATTACAAAAAAAATTGAATTAATGTATATAACCAAAAATATATTGAAACCCAAATTAACCCAAATTACTACATAGATGACTGTCTTTAATTAAAGTTTTGCCTGCCAAACAACTCAAAGTACCATTGGAGATCTCAATGATTTTATATCCTATTGATCTACCCTTCCCCCATCCACTATTCTAATGGCAAAAATTAAGTCATAAAATAAATCCTACGAGAGTATTGCAGACACATAACACATTTTCTCATATGGCCAATACAGCCCAGACAATATTATTATACTTTAAAATTTTTAACTTGACCTAATGTCTCAAAAAAACAGAAATCAGTGGTAAACTTTCGAAGACATTGTTCTCTTTATGGCTTTTTTGACATCCTTATTCCTGATACTGTAGATGATGGGATTCAACATTGGAGTCACAACTGTATAAAGAATAGTTACAACCCTGTCTTGTTCCGGAGAATATGCATAACGTGGACGGAGATGCATGAACATTATGGCACCATAGTAGAGAGAAACCACAGTAAGATGAGAGGCGCATGTGGAGAAGGCCTTTTGACGTTCTTTGGTGGATCGAATCTTTAGGATAGTCAAGGTGATACAGAGATAAGACATGAGTATTAAGAGGAAGGAACCAAGGACTATCAACCCAACCGAAATGTACTTTGCTAACTCGTTGAACCAAGTATCTATACAAGAGAGATGGAAGAGGGGGGGCATTTCACAGAAGAAATGGCTGATATGGTTGGACTTACAGAAAGGAAGTTGAAAGGTTAACAATGTGAGAAAGAGTGAGTTTACGAAGCTCACAATCCAACATCCACCAACGAGATAAAAACAGAACTTTTTGCCCATAATATTGTTATATTGTAATGGTTTACAAATAGCCGTGTATCTATCATAGGCCATGATGGTCAATAATAAACATTCTGAGCCCCCCAGAGCGAGATGGAAGTATAACTGAGCTGCACATCCGAAGAAGGAAATACTTTTATCTCCAGACAAGGTATTTAAGAGAATCTTGGGGACAACGGTTGTGGAAAAGCAAATATCAATGAGAGCCAAGTTGGTGAGGAAGAAGTACATGGGGGTCTGGAGTCGAGTGTTAAATTGAACCACAAGGATCAATATAAAGTTCCCTGAGAATGTGAACAAGTACATCAAAAAGAAGAGCAAAGACAAGAAAACTTGAAGAGCAGGGACTGAAGAGAGTCCGAGAAGAAAGAATTTTTTCACAAAAGTTTGGGTTGAATTTTCCATCCAAAATCAATATTCAAAATTTCTGCAAATCTTAATTGTTCTTCGTTATGAAACGTTTGTCTCTAGATGTTTTATGTATATTTCAAAATTACCAAATCCTGCTTGTTCTTAGGCAGTATTTCTTGTATAGTCAGCTGCTCCATGCTTGAGAGGCAACATCTTTGTAGATCTCATGCACAAAAAAGTAAAATATATGCAAATGACTACATGTTTTGTTATATTGCTACCTAATAAGACACATTTCTTCTGGTCCTAGACAAGAGAAAGCAGAACAGAGCAAGAAGAAGGTCCACTGTCTTTCTTGGTCCCGGTGGTCACTTGACTGGTCATATTACCCATGGTCTATACTATCATGGGAACCTAGGGCGCCCCAACCACCCACGCTTCCCATATTTCTCTCATATCTATCTGGGATACTGGTGACAGGACCAGCACTAAGAGTGACTCGAAAATAAAACTATTGGTCACAGTTGGATTAATGTAATGTCTACATATAACCCCCAAAAAGTTTTTGAAAAAAATAATGATAATAATAAAAAAAAATTGAAGGGTTATAAATGTGAACAAGTTAAATTTTTGTACATCATGGTCCTAATAAAACGTAAAAAAGGAGAGTTACAAAAATAAAAGTCCTTTTTTCCCCCAAAAATTTATCTTCATGCGGATAGTCTAAATAATTTTTACACATATCTAACCGTTGAACCAGAACATATTAAAATGAATCACTTTGGCCTAGCAATAAAGTTAAAAAAGACCCCGGGCCTTAAAAGGGCTAAAATAAGCACCTTTAAGAGATTTAGATCAATAGGAATGATGTATTAAAATGACGAACCAACCTTTAAAGTTAGAAATAGTCTTCTCCAATTACCTGTATGTCCATTTTTCCTTGTAGAATAATGAAATACATTCTTGCATCTTGTACTTGGCCCATCATATAAACCTAGAAGGTGAATGCAGTAAAACAGATGAGCTGAGAAAAACTTGGGTTTAAATATTTTTCCAGAGACTGTTTATTCCCAATAGGGCGGCTCATTTCATGCACTGACAAGTTCACTAAGAACTGTGCATTGGGAAAATGAGATTCCCAGATCAATTATCAGTTCCAGTCTTCCGAGAGGCATTAGGTCAAAATCCAAAAATGTTACTTTTTGAAAGAAGTAACATAACTTACAGTAAATATGGACATTATTTATTTCTGTTGCTAATATAGTGACAATATAGTCTGCAGCGCTATACCATGATTGGCACCACTCGCTATCACCAGTAGGGCTCACAATCTACATTTCCTATGTTATATCAGAATTTTTTAATTCCTGTGAAACGCCTAAAGGGTTAATAAACTTTCTGAATGCTGTTTTGAATACTTTGAGGGGTGCAGTTTTTAAAATGGGGTGATTTATGGGGTCTATCTAGTACATAAGGCCCTCAAAGCCACTTTAGAACTGAACTGGTCCTTGACAAAATAGCCTTTTGAAATTTTCTGGAAAATGTGAGAAATTGCTGCTAAAGTTCTAAGCCTCGTAACGTCCTAGAAAACTAAAAGGATGTTCAAAAAATAATGCAAATATAAAGTAGACATATGGGGGATGTTAATTAGCAACACTTTTGTGTGGTATTACTATCGGGTTTACAAGTAGATTACATTTAAAATTAGAAAAATTATAATTTTTGCAAATTTTCTTTACATTTTGGTGTTTTTCACAAATAAGCTATGAATTTATTGACCAAATTTTTCCACTAACATAAAGTACAATATGTCATGAGAAAACAATCTCTGAATCTCTTGTATAAGCAAACGCATTCCAGAGTTATTGCCACATAAAATGACACGTCAGATTTGAAAAAATGGGGCTGGTCATTGAGGCATCGATGACCCTTGGTCCTGAAAGGGTTAAAGGGGAATCTCCACCCGTTATTATCCTGTCATTTTCATGTCCACCATTCTTTTCTGATTCATTTCATAATATACCTTTATAGCGGAAACAGCCCTGGTTTTCTGATACAGAGAGAGCTCCATATCTACTGCATGGACGTAGGGTTATGTGATATTCTGGCTGCCTGAGGTCACCACTAGAGGGAGCTTATGAGCTACCACATATTGTTTTAATACTGAGTTCAATGTATCAACAATATGCAGAAAACTCCTTCGCTCCCTCTGGTGGTGGCTGCAGGCAACCAGAAATGTATTCTTTAATTCTTTGACCCACATTTTTCAAAATTGGCATAATTTTAGCCAAAATCTAAATGAACCCTTTAGTGACATCCACTGTACATGTACGGCAGATGTGCGCTACCCAAATATGGCTGTTCAAAATCAGACAAAACTCAAATTCCAGTAGTTTAACCCCTCAGATACTGTGGTTGCATCTGAGCAGTTCGAAATAGAGAGGGGGCTCACCCCTCTCCCCATATATAGTTTTGTTGGAAAAGCTTCAGTATAACATGTAAATTAATTATTTAACTTCCTGCTCACTGTAGGTTGAAGACTCCAGTGGGCGGTCCTACTGAGTGATTGGCAGCTATTTCTGTATGCAGGGTAGGCTGCCAATTAATGGTTCACACCGCCCACTGGACTCTTTAGCTCACAGTGAGCATGAGATTAAATCAATAAATTAAAGGTTATCCTGAACCTTTTCCAACAAAACGATGTATAAATCTGTTCAGCCCCTGCTACTCTATAACATGCTGCCTGCAGACTGATAGGACAGCATGACCGACATGACAGGTTCCCTTTAAGTATACCAAAGCATTACATCAGTGATCATATATATCATGCTCCTCTTAATAAATTACTTGCATCTTACGTCTACAGGCATCTAACTAAAACTGACAGATGAAACACCGGTCTTAGTACATCTGGCCCTTGGACATTATTTTGGAGTTGAATGGTTAAAAAAAAAGATGCAAATACATTAAAGTTTTTTTTTCATCTTGGACATTTATGTCATATCCACAGGATATGCCACAAATGATGCGGGTCCCACCTCTGGGACCCGCACCTATCTCTAGAACGGGGCCCCTTCTACCATGTTCCAGCTTATTCCGCTCCACTACCTCCCGGCCACATCCTAATTATGTGGTCGGGATGTACGGAAACAGCCGAGCTCACTGAGCTATGCTGTTTTCGTAACTCCCATAAAAGGGAATGGGATTTACTGAAACAGCATAGCTCGCCGGCACTCAGTAGCTATGGAAACAGTGTTTCCGTAACTCGGTAGCTATGGAAACAGCGTAGCTCGCCGTGCTACGCTGTTTCCGGAACTCCCATTCACTTCTATGGGAGTGACGGAAACAGCTTAGCTCAGTGAGTTTGGCTGTTTCCCTACCACCCGACCACCTAATCAGGAAGTGGTCGGAAGCAGCGGGAACCGCGAAGCTAGTATGGGGTTTAGGGGACCCCGCATCCATCTGACTTTTATGGCCTATCCTGTGGATAGGCCATAATTGTCCAAGATGGGAAAACCCCTTTAACAAAGTGCGACTTTGATGTAGAGTGCATTTCCATGCCGGAGACAAATCCTAATCAAATAACCGCTATTATAGGACGTTTTTTGAGTCATCATTTAAAAAAATAGCTACTCAAATTTAGTTGTGCTGTAGAGATCCACTGTAGATTAGTAAAAGTAGAGGGTGAATGGAAGAGTAACATGTGACTTCAGGATCAGACTACACACAGGGATTGTCGTCTGTAACCATGGAGACACATAGGTCTGCCTAGAAGCTGTAGACACATGAAGAGTTTCAATCAGCTGCTTCATTTTTTTAAATTTAAGATTCATTGGGACATATAATAAAGGAACATATTCCCTTTAAACACAAATTAATGGATACTCTATTATTTACCCCCTTAACCCCTTCCCGCTCCTGGACGTACTATTAGGTCATGGTAGCTGTATCGTTCACGCTCCATGACCTAATAGTACGTCACGGGAGTAACGGCCATTTCGGCCGTCTTCCCGACACATACAGGAGCTGTGACAGCTGCTGTCTCGTACAGCAGCTGTCACAGCTCCTACAGCGGGGACCGATTGCTGTGTCCCCGCTGATTAACCCCATAAAAGCTGCGTTCAATAGCGATCACAGCTTTTTAGGGGTTAAGCTACCACGATAGCGGTCAGCGATGGTGACTTTGGCAACCGGACACCTAACAATGGCGTCCGGCTATGCCATCGACGCAAGCGTAGTGGGTCCTGACAAAGTCAGGACCCACTATGCTTGCTGTCAGTGAGTAGCTGACAGCTCTAATACACTGCACTACGCATGTAGTGCAGTGTATTAGAATAGCGATCAGGGCCTCCTGCCCGCAAGTCCCCTAGTGGGACAAAGTAATAAAGTAAAAAAAAAGATGTGTAAAAATATGAAAATAAAAGTTTTAAAAGTAATAAAAGTAAAAATCCCCCTTTTTCCCTTATCAGTCCTTTATTACTAATAAAAATATATAAACAAACAAATAAACTATACATAATTGGTATCGCCGCGTCCGTAACGGCCTGAACTACAAAATTATTTCGTTATTTAAAAAGTATTTTATTGTGCAAACGCCATAAGACATAAAAAATCTATAAACATCTGGTATTGCCGTAATCGTATCGCCCCGCAGAATAAAGTGAATGTCATTTATAGCGCACGGTGAACGCTGAAAAATTTTTTTAACAAAAAAACAATAGTACAATTTATGTTTTTTAGTCACCACGCCACTTAAAAATAGAATAAAAACTCATCAAAAAACCGCATGCACCCCATGAAAACTACAATGAATTCCTCAAGGGGTCTAGTTTCCAAAATGGGGTCACTTTTGGGAGGTTTCCACTGTTTTGGCACCACAAGACCTCTTCAAACCGGACATGGTGCCTAATAAAAAGGAGGCCTGTTAGAGGGTGCATGGGGGGCCACAGCCGCACGTGGCTAACTTAACAAGTTTGGTTTGCAACTAAATAGTCCACACCAGGAGAAATTGCAGCCCCCTTTATACAGGTACAATAATGTAGCAGACACAGTTGATTCAATGTTCACACTTTACTGGAGATAAACTCTCTTGGAGGCAGAATTCTTGAACGTTACAAATACAATAACACAGTCTCTTAATAAATGCAACTATATACATTGGCTGACAACCTGGTCATTACCAGCCCTTGACGGCTTGTGCCCCGCATGGCAATCCAGCACTTATATCAATTCAGCGGCTCACGCCCCGCTAGGCAATACAGCACTGAGGCCTATTCAGCGGCTCCCGCCCCGCTTGGCAATCCAGCACTGAGGCCTATTCAGCGGCTCCCGCCCCGCTTGGCAATACAGCACTGAGGTCTATTCAGCGGCTCCCGCCCCGTCTGGCAATTCAGCACTGAGGCCTATTCAGCGGCTCCCGCCCCGTCTGGCAATCCAGCACTGAGGCCTATTCAGCGGCTCCCGCCCCGTCTGGCAATCCAGCACTTAGGCCTATTCAGCGGCTCCCGCCCCGTCTGGCAATCCAGCACTTAGGCCTATTCAGCGGCTCCCGCCCCGTCTGGCAATCCAGCACTTAGGCCTATTCAGCGGCTCCCGCCCCGCTTGGCATACAGTTCGAGCAGTACTCCGTGGCTTATGCCCTGCTTAGCAATCTGGGTATTTACAGTCCTTGGTGGCTCCAGCCCCACCTGGCATATCTAGACACTGCACACACACCCTTATCTGTGGCCATCTATTGTGGTCACTTACTTTACTCGTGTCCTCAGGAGACCAGTCTTTGGCTATCAAAGGGGAGGACAAGTCTTTACTGCTCACCGCTCCATGTGTTCCATAAACTGGCTTGAATCACCATGTTATTACTCGGACCCAGTTGTACAGCACCTCTCAGTACTCAGGGTTTTCAGATCCCTCACTCGAGCCCTTGCCACGTGTGTATATTGCAGCTCACCCGTTTACTCCATGGTCAGTGTTTGGGCCTCATCGCTAACACACTCTGAGCAGCCCCTCTCAGTCTTTCTCCAGTCACACTGCCCTGCACGTCACTTCCTCCTTCCTGCCAGGATGGAGCCATCTAGTGGCCAAAGTAAATCATTACAGCAGATACACATGTAATACATACACGGCAAAACAAATAGACAATGGAACAGACTTAATAAAAAGCATAAACTCAGTTCTTTTACGTAAGGGGAAGTACAGTGTTCGACCCCCTTACAGGCCACATAATCCTCTAGGTGCTCCTTTGCTTCGGAGGCCGGTGTTTCAGTCAATTACCGCACTAGGGCCACATGTGGGATATTTCTCAAAACTGCAGAATCTGGGCAATAAATATTGAGTTGCGTTTCTTTGGTAAGACCTTTTGTGTTATAAAAAAAAATGGTTTAAAAAGGATTTTCTGACAAAAAAAATAAATATGTAAATTTCACCTCTAAATTCCCATGAAACACCTAAGGGGTTCATACACTTTCTAAATGCTGTTGTGAATACTTTGAGGGGTCTAGTTTCTAAAATGGGGTGTTTGATTGGGGTTTCTAATATATGGGCCCCTCAAAGCAACTTCAGAACTGAACTGGAACCCAAAAAAATAAATAAATGAGGCAATACTTCGCTTCTTACATTATACTGATAATGAGCCGTGCCCACCCCGAGATGACCCCAGTTTTGACCGTTTGTATAAATGGAGACCCCTAGTAGACTGTTTCAGTGCCCGGTTTTCCCAAGCATACACCCCCGATAAGTGTATTTGTATTGATGAGTCCCTGGTACATTTTAAATGGAGGGTTCAATTCCGCCAGTACCTGCCGGGTAAGAGGGCAAGGTATGGCGTGAAGATGTATAAGCTGTGCGAGAGTGCATCCGGGTATACCTACAAATTTAGGATATATGAAGGGAAGGACAGCAGTATTCAGCCCCCAGAATGCCCCCCCCCCCCCTTACTGGGAATTAATGCAAAAATTGTGTGGGATTTGGTGCAGCCACTGCTGGACCAGGGTTACCACCTCTACCTGGATAATTTTTATACCGGCATCCCACTCTTCAACTGCCTCGCTTCCAGAAGTCCTGCGGCATGCGGCACTGCTAGAAGAAATCTGAGAGACTTCCCTAAGACTCTGCTTAGGCAAACAAGAAGGGGTGAGAGCAGGGCACAATCCAGCAGCAACAGATTGTGTGTCAAGTACAAGACAAGAGAGATATCACACCAGTACCCATGTACCTGTACGAGGTACCAGTACAGAGACCCCAAACGAGACTGCATCCTGGATTACAATAGGTCCCTTGGAAGGGTCGACTTGTCAGATCAAGCCCTGAAGTCCTACAGCGCCATGTGGTGTGGTATAAGAAGCTGGCCGGGCACATCATACAGATGGCTTTGTACAATGCGTACGTGCTACGTCGATGTGCAGGCCAGACGGGAACTTTCCTGGAATTTCAAGAGATGGTTATCAAAAACTTAATTTTTAGGGACCAAGAAGGGGGGGCACCCAGTACTTCTGGAAGCGGGGCCACACGCATCGTATCAGGGCAACACTTTCCAGGAGAAGTTCCCCAAACTGGTAAGAAAGGAAAAAGTCAAAAGAGGTGCAAAGTCTGCTATAAGAGGGGGGTAAGGAAGGACACAATATATAAATGTGACACGTGTCCCGAAAAACTAAGGCTCCTTATGAAAGAGTGTTTCAAAATGTATCATACATCCCATGATTTTTAATTTACCCCAGCTTTACTTACCCTGATGCACTCCACACAGCTTATCCCCCCTCGTCTTTCCCTTCTGAGCCCTGCTGCGTGCCCAGGCAGCTGATAACAGCCACATGTAGGGTATTGCCGTACCCGGGAGAACCCACATTACAGTTTATGGGGTGTATGTCTCCGGTCAAAATGCTCACTACACCTCCAGATGAATGCCTTAAGGGTGTAGTTTTTAAAATGGGGTCACTTTTTGGGGGTTTAAACTGTACTGGTACCTCAGGGGCTTCTGCATACATGACTTCGCACTAGAAAATCCCCAGTAGGCCAAATGGTGGTCCTTTCCTTCTGAGCCCTCCCATGGGCCCAAACGGCAGTTTATCGCCACAAATTGGGTACTCAGGACAAATTGGGCAACAAAATGGGGTATTTTATTTCCTGTGAAAATAAGACATTTTCGGCCAAAACTACATATTATTGGAAAAAAATAATTTTGTTTTAATTCCCAGCCCAATTCAAATAAGTTCTGGGAAAAAACTATGGAGTAAAAATGGTCACATTTGTAGTTTCCAAAATGGGGTCACTTTTGGTGGGTTTCCATTGCTTTGATACCTCTGGCGCTCTGCAAATGCGACATGGCACCCGAAAACCAATACAGCAAAATCTGCACTTCAAAGAACACACAGCGCTCCTTTCCTTCTGAGGCCTCCCATGGGCCCAAACGGCAGTTTATCGCCACAAATAGGGTATTGCTGCACTCAAAAGAAATTGGGCAACAAAATGGGGTATTTTGTTCCCTGTGAAAATAAGAAATTGTGATGAAAAATGACATCTTATTGGAAAAAATTTAATTTTTTTTAATTTCACAGCCCATTTCAAATACGTGCCGTGTAAAAACTGTGGGGTCAAAATGGTAACAACAACCCTAAATGAATTCCTTGAGGAGTGTTGTTTCCGAAATGGGGTCACTTTTGGGGGATTCCTACTGTTTTGACACCTCAACACCTCTTCAAACCTGGCATGCTGCCTAAAATATATTCTAATAAAAAAGAGGCTTCAAAATGCACTAGGTGCTTCTTTGCTTCTAGGGCTTGTGTTTTAGTCCACGAGCACAGTAGGGCCACATGTGGGACATTTCTAAAACCTGCAGAATCTGGACAATACATATATAGTAGTGTTTCTCTGGTAAAACCTTCTTTGTTACAGAAAAAAAAATTATACAATAGAAATTCAGCAAGAAAAATGAAATTTGCACATTTCACCTCTACTTTGCTTTAATTCCTGTGAAATGCCTGAAGGGTTAAATAAACTTTCTAAATGCTGTTTTGAATACTTTGAGGGGTCTAGTTTTCAAAATGGGGTGTTTTATGTGGCGTTCTAATACATAGGCACCCCAAAGCCACTTCGGAACCAAACAGGTACCTTAAAAAAAAGGCTTTTGAAATTTTCTTAAAAATATGAGAAATTGCTGTTTATGTTCTAAGCCTTGTAACGTCCAAGAAAAATAAAAGAATGTTCAAAAAACGATGCCAATCTAAAGTAGACATATGGGAAATGTGAACTAGTAACTATTTTGGTGGTATAACCATCTGTTTTACAAGCAGATGCATTGAAATTCTGAAAAATGCTATTTTTTATAAATTGTCTCTAAATTTTGCAATTTTTCACCAATAAACACTGAATATATCGTCCAAATTTTACCACTAACATGAAGCCCAATGTATCACGAGAAAACAGTCACAGAATCGCTTGGATAGGTTTAAGCATCCCGACGTTATTACCACATAAAGTGAAATATGTCCGATTTCAAAAAAGGGCTCTGAGCCTTAAGGCCAAAACAAGGCTGCGTCCTTAAGGGGTTAAGTTGTAACCAAACAGCCATTATGTGCATAATGGTTAAATGAATGAATGAATTGGCAATATCTGAAAAGAAAAAAAAAACAATAGAATTTCCAAATTTTTCTTTAAAGGCAGGAGCCTGTCATCCAGCTCCTGTGGGGTAGTGCCATACGCATACCACATTTTGCGACTACTAGGAGCTGGATGACAGGCTCTCGCCTTAAAAGAAAAGTTATTTACTTTCACCCCTGTATCCCCTGATGAGTCCAGCGTTATAGACTGGATGAAACCCGTTGGGACAAACCGTAAGGGACAACTTTTTAGGGCTAATTTTTTAAAATAAGGAACAGGTTCTGGAAGGGGACGTCCCTCTAGGGGCGATTGCTCCACATGGTCAGGCAGCTTGTAGATGGGGGCTTACAACAGGGCTCTATGGGAAATTATTAATGTCCCTCTTTAGCTGTGACCAAAGACCATTCCACTGACCAGGTGATCTTCTAGAATTGGGCAAATTGTTCCAATTTTTTCTGCCCTGTCTAGATATTTACATTGAAGTCATATACATGATGTTTAAAAACTGATACTGGGTTATCGCGTCTTTCCTAAAGTGGGATTTTCTTTTGCTTCCCATTGATATGGATATACTTGCACATGTATGTTTTAACTATGACTTTTTTGATCTATTATATGATTTATCAGTTAAAAGTTACATTTTAATTTTCTTCCCCCCCTTGAAGAAGGGTGTGAATAGTTAAAAATGTTAATGTCATTTAGTCACAGTTCAATGTTGATATTTTTGTACACATACTGTATGCGCAACCAATTGAACCTTCCCTGAATCTGGAAATTTGGAAAAATTCAAAAACATTCTTTAAATTCTCATTTCTTCAGTATGTAATGACAAGGGTATGCCGTCCAAGTGAAATTAATTTCCACAATTTTTTTTAAAATTGGAAAATGTTTTTGAATATTTATGTTTCTTTACATATTATATACATTTACATGCCCATCTGAAAATCTTATCAATTCTGCTCCTTTTTTGGGTCCTATAGGTGCTGGATTAAAGGAATTTTACAGGATATAAACGCACAAAAACACGTTTATGTTCCACACAGGAATATCAGATACGGGAAATACAATTTTTGGGTTCAATCACAAATAATTTCATATCCAAAAAATCTGCTGTTCCAACCATTACTTATTTTAATTAATGTTTTTTTTTTGTTTTTTTTTAACAATCAAACATTGTTTTAAGCTACATACAGATACATATATTTACTGAAGGACTTCCAAAAACTCTTGATGCAATTTTTTTTTATAAAGAAAAATTTAGTGATATCCCATAATGCCTATTGTTTTTCTTAAAGCTCCTTTGACATCCTTATTCCTAACACTATAGATAATGGGATTCAGCATAGGAGTCACCACAGTATAGAGGATGGAAACCACTCTGTCCTGATTTGGGGAATAACTGGATCGAGGGCGTAAATGATTGAAAAGAACTGTGCCATAGTAGAGTGAAACAACTCCTAGGTGTGAGGCACAAGTGGAGAAGGCCTTCTTCTTCTGTTGGGTGGAGCGGATGTTTAGAATAGTTAAGGTGATGCATAGATAAGATGTAAGAATAAGTAAGAAAGACCCAACAGCAGTGACCACAACCAAGATATACTCCACCAGCTCAGCAAACCATATATCTTTGCACAAGAGGCGGACAACTGGGGGCATCTCACAGAAAAAGTAGTTGACCCTGTTGGACTTACAGTACGGCAACTGGAAGGTGAATATTGTTAGAAACATTGAGTTTATAAATCCTGCGGTCCAACATCCGGCAGCCAGATATAGACAAAAATTTTTGTCCATGATGGTTTTGTATCGAAGAGGCTTACAGATAGCATTATATCTATCATAGGACATTACCGCTAAGATCAAACACTCTGAAGACCCTAGAGCAAAATGGAAATAAATTTGGGTTGCACATCCTAAGAATGAAATACTTGTGTCTTGAGAGATGGTGTTGATCAGGACTTTAGGTACCACCGTTGAGCAAAAACCGATGTCAATTAACGAGAGATTACACAGGAAAAAGTACATGGGGGTTTGCAGTTTGACGTTGACTGTGACCACAACAATCAGTAAAAGATTTCCCAATATTGAGATGGCGTAAATGACAGTAAAAAGCAAGGAGAAAATAACCCTCAGACCAAGGACGTTAGATAAAGCTAGGACAATAAATGTTCTCACCGATGTCTGGTTTGCGTTTTCAAAAACATCTATGGACATTTTTTGGGGGGCTCAAAGACTTACAAAAATAAATACTGAATTATTAATGGGTAGATTAAGTTTTGATAGTTCTTTCTTTGTCTTGGTGTTGACTTCGGTGTTGACTTCACTAACACGTCAGGGGTCAATTTTGGAACCATTTTTGATGAGTTTGAGAAGAATGGAAGCAAGGTTGAACTTAAGACCAAAAGACACTCCACAGTGATGAGACCAGCTGACTGCTATTAAAATATAGTCCGTATCTATCTTTACACGTAGCTTATCTGTACTTTACAATTCAGTATTCCTTATTTTGGTCTTTAGATGTTCCAGTATTATACATGTGTTCTCTGTAGGAGCCATTGTGGAGATATCCACGGTATTGTCATCATGAAAGCTCAGTGGATGGAAAATTCAGAATAATTTATCGGTTCATTATATAATTAACATAGTAGAGCCAAAGCGTTTTTTGTCCCCTGTAGTCTTAATTATTGAAAATTCTGCTGAAGAATTTACCATGAAGACTTGAGAGCCCCGGTCTAATTAAAGTGTACAAGTCTTTTTTAAGATTCTTGAACTTTTTCGAAAAAGACATTTCTTGAATACATACAGTATAATACATTATTATGTAATGACACATTATGCTTTTTAAAGAGGAGCTTCATTTGGAACTGATCTTTGATGGTCGATGTAATGGCAGGAAGGAGGTGAAGGGAACAAGTGAGCCCTAATCTACCCACCGCCCTGTCCCTGCCTACTTGCAACGACCCGCCCTAGGCGACGGGGTACAACTTGGCGGCGGTCCCTACGCTGTCTAAGTGCAAGGGAGTACAAACAGGGAACACGCAAGGGAAGGGGCAGTAGCCCACGGAACGCCGCGAGGAAACGGATCGGTGAATGAGTCAGTCAGGATCAGGATGTAGTGGAGTATACAAACGCAGAGCACGGAGCAGGAAGCAAGCCAGGGGCAGAGCGAAGCAGGATAAGCGGGAACTGAAGCAAGGCAGAAGCACGGCAGAAGCAGGCTGGAGCAAGGCAGCAGTGGGGCCAGGAATCCAAGAAGAATAACAAGCACTGAGGAAGAGAACACGGCAGGTATAAATGGACAGGGGGCGGAGCTAACTCCGACTGACCCGGCCGCGATAGGCTCTCCCACTCCTGAGCCTGCCACCCTGGTTGGTGGGAGCCGGTGTCAGTCTAAGAGGTCTGGCCTCAGGTGTCGACTGATTAATCCCGGGAGTATACACAGACGTAGTACCTGGCAGATCCTTTACAGTCGAACTGTGGGATTCCAGGTATTACATCCGGAATACGGACAGTTAGACACGGGTACAATATGCTGATCTGAATTAAGTCTTATAATGATCTCAAAGTTGGACGTTTCTGAGAATTGACAGTCCCATATAGGTTGTAAATACGCTTCCACCATAGAGTGTATGGAGAAGCAAGGCAAATGTTTTGGACCTATTTGGATTTGCTAAATGGATTTATGGTTCTTCATTGGGTCTATGATCATTTTCCAAAAAGTGACAACTGCTCTGAGCACTGTTTCATGAAGCACACAAGGGTTGTCACAGGTGTGAAGGTGAAAGGAGTCACATGATCTCATGTATTGAAACTGTCCAAGAAAGCATGGGCCTCAAATATCTAATCTGTCTTACAGGGGCATAACTAGGAAACACAGGGCCCCATAGAAAACTTTTGACTGTGCCCCCTCCCCTCTCCTGGGTGCTGCACACAGCCCCCCTTGGTAGATAGTACCCCCTGTAGATTGTGCCATACATGCCCCCTTGTAAACAGTGCTATGCAGCCCCCCTGTAGACAGTGCTATACAGCGCCCTCTGTAGACAGTGCTAAGCAGCCCCATCTGTAGACAGTGCTATGCAGCACCCCCTGTAGACAGTGCTATGCAGCGCCCCCTGTAGACAGTGCTATACAGCGGTGGGGGCATGAAACTGATGGCTTGACATGCCTTGGAGGTCTTGACCCTGATTTTTTAAGACCCTAGCAATGCCCCTGGAACCCACCCCTTTATTTTAAGCTTCTTGATGGAAGGGTCACACCAGGGTTCATGATGTTTTGGGGTGAAATGTTTGGAGCACCGGGGAGGAAAAACATGAAAAGCAGAAGTCATAGATTTTTTGTATTGTTGCACTAGGGAGTTCGGGGCTGAAAAGATGTTAGTCTGCTCCTTGAATCTCAGGTTGCCCCTAATATCTTGGGGAGATAGGATTTTACGAATCCTATATTCTCTTGGCTCTTGGTTTTGGTGAATGACAGCTGGAGAAATGAGAAGTAGTTTGTGTGATATCTGACCATGGAGTTGGATTTACTTTTATATATGAGATTTACATCTCTGTGTGAAATATCAGATCAATAGTGTGACCCTTCCTGTTAGTGTGAGTGACTGCTTGAGAGAAGCCCCGATCCGCCATAGTACCAAGTAGCTCCAAATTGCGAAAGGCCTTCATCTATCCAAGCATTGACTTCTCCAAGTATCATCCACATTTGGTGTTCTGCGGTTATGATGGACAATTCTTATAATTCCTCCTCAGTTGAAGTTTAAGAACCGAGGCATTCAAAGGAGTAGGTGGCATCAATGAGCTGTCCCGGGTGTCTGGTGGCATGTCCCAGTGTCAACTGTACCTGCATCCTCAGCTGCTTTAAGCGCCGAGCCTGGGGAGGCCCTTGACGTCACTGTCCATATAGGAACAGTGACGTCAGTGGCTCTGCCAGGAGCGGAATCCCTGGCCAGAGCGTTGCCAAAGATCTGATCGGGTATTTCGGCATCTCAAAGTCCCTAACATTAATATCCATATATGGACGGTGAAGTCAGGGGCTTCTCCTGGTGTGGAATCCCCGGCCATATCATTGCCGATGCTCTTACCGGAGATTCCGCTCCTGGAGGAGGCCCTGACGTCACTGTCCATATATACAGTAGATAGTGACGTTAGGGGTTTCCTCCAGGAGCAGAATCCCGACCAGAGCGTTACCGACTCTCTGGCTGGGGATTACGCTCCTAGAAGGAGCCCCAATGGCATTGTCTACAGGGGGGTAGCGCTGTCTACAGAGGGGTGGGCCTATATTGAAGGGACACTATGGCGCTATGTGTGGCACTATCCACATGGGCATGGTGGCACTATGTGGGCACTGGCACTCTATTTCAGGGCACAGGCACTAGGGTCAGCTAAGAGGGCAATATACTGTATGGGGGAAGCTAAGGGGGCATTATACTGTATGGGGCAGCTATGGGGCATTATACTGTATGGGGCGGCTATGGGGCATTATACTGTATGGGGGCATCTATGGGGCATTATGGTGTATGAGGACAGCTATGGGGACATTAGACTGTAAGGGGCAGCTATGGGGGCATTATACTGTATGGGGGAATCTCTTTAAAAATCTCTTTCAAATTATTGCACCCCTGTAAGAACTATAAAAAAACAGGTCCCCCCCCAAAAAAAATAGCATTCTATGTGTGGGCCTCTTACGTTATGGGGACAGCTATGGGGGTATTATAATGTATGGGGGCATCTGTGTGAGCACTATACTGTATGGGGGTAGCTATGGGGACATTATGCTGTATGAGGCAGCTGTGTGGATTGGGCAGGGTTAGAGGCATTGCTTAAAATTTAAAAAAATTATGGTTGTCCCTTTTTGTGATACTTGAAGTTTGGGTGGTATGTGTACCTTTGTCCCTGACAGTCTGAGTGCTAGTGACTGTACTCCCAGGGCGGATTCCAGGTTTATGTGGGCCCTTGTGCGACAGAACCTTAGTGGGCCCCTTTGCGGTGTAACTCGAGCGGCGGCAGTATAACGGCAGAAACATAATGCCAGAAGGATGTAACCATGGATCACTTACCATTCACATGTAAGTCATGGGCCAATTAATCCAGATAGTGCCGTTTCTGCGATGTGTGAATCTTGATGTACCTGTTACATGGAGGTTGTGATTTCCAGAAGACCTGGTATCTGTAAGCTTGAGTATTTCTGTACCTGGAGGAATTAGAGGTAAACGTGATGTTGATAAACTCCCTCTACCAATACCACCTATACTGTCCCTTACAGTGCGCCAACCATCCAAAAAAAGGTGACCTTTAAGAAAACAGTTATGGATCAGTTTTAGTACCAACTTTGTACTCCCTGCACAGTAATACCTCCCTATGTGCTCCCACACAGTAGTAATGTCCCCTTTTTCCCCGTTAAGAATAGTAGTTCTCTTTTGTGCCCCCATATATTAGTTGTGTCCCTATATATTAGTTAGGCGCCCTTTGTGTCCCTATATATTTTTTAGGTCCTCTTGTGCTCCCATATATTAGTTAGGCCCAGGGGCGTTGCTAGGGTCTTAAAAGATCAGGGGCACAAGACATATTTACCCCCCCCCCCCACGAAAAATAAATACATTTTTACATACATATCAGAGACAGCATATCTTTAAGACTAAGGCCCCTATAGGTACACCGCTGGATAGAATTGGATGCATTGTCTCAGCATACAGTATCACACATGATATACTTAGATACATGGCCCCAGAAGTAAGTATCCTTGTACTAACCTACGCCCACCCCCCAAAACAAATGTGTGCGTGTGTATGTATGTAATTGTTTTACTTTGTTATATGTTACAAATTTTTTTGTGTGTTTGTTTTTTTTTACACGTTCGGAATTGGGACTACTTCGATGACAGCTTTTTTTATTCTCAATAAAATGGTTAACGAGGGTTGTGTGTTTTTTTTATTTCAATAAAATATTTTTTCTATCTCCTTGTATTATTTTAAACTTTATTACTACCGCCTTAGTAATGTCCGCTGGCTGGTTGACAGTGTCCATTACTAAGGGGGGATTTAGTGTTAGCCGGTGCAGAGGCTAGCACTAAGCCCCATTATTACCCCAGTCCCCACCGCCACCAGGGCTACCGAGAAGAGCTACAGATGGTCGGGTACTGGGGCAGCCGTAGGCTGGTATTATTAGGCTGGGAAAGGCCAAAAACAGTGGCCCTTCCCACCCTGGTAATGCTAGCCTGCTGCTGCTGTGTTGTATCTGGCTGGTTATGAAAAATGGGGGGTCGTTTTTTCCATTTAAAAAAAAAAAATTACGTGGGGTCCCCCCAATTTTTCATAACCAGCCAGATACAACACAGCAGCAGCCTAGCATTACCAGGATGGGAGGGACCATTGTTTCTGGCCTTTCCCAGCCTAATAATACCAGACTACGGCCAGGGCTGGCCTTAGGGTGGATGGCGCCCGATGCAAAATTATCTTTCGGCGCCCCACACCATTATAAAAAATCCTTCATAAAAAAGTATAATTCCTCCCCACAGTATAATGCCCTATATAGTGCCCCCACACAGTGTAATGCCCCTTTAGTGCCCCACACACAGTATAATAATATTTAATAATGTAATATATTATAACCCCTTCAAGGACACAGTATTTTGTCCAATTGTGCCCACATAGTATTATGCCCCCTAAGTGTCACACAGATTATATTTCCCCTGTAGAGCCCCTACACAGTATAATGTCCGTTTAGTGGCCTCCAGAGTATAATGCCCCCACAGCCCCCCTTATAAAAAGTGCCCCCTGTAGATTGTGCCGTACAGCCTCCCTGTAGACAGTGCCATAATCCCCCACCTCCTCCTTGTAGACAGTGCCATACAGCCCCCACCTGCCCCTTGTAGAGTGTCATACAGCCCCACCTCCCTCTTGTACACAGTGCCCCTCACTCCCCCTTGTAGACAGTGTCGTACAGCCCCCATCGCCCCCTTGTAGACAGTGTCATACAGCCCCATCCTCCCCCTTTTAGAGTGTGCCATACAGCCCCGCACCTCCCCTTGTAGACTGTGCCATTCAGCCCCCACCTCTCCTTTGTAAACAGTGTTCAAAAACAAAAAAAATTGTACTCCTCTAGGCCTCGTTCCCACAACGAATGGAGCTGATCCACAATGCCGATGACAGGATCCTTGCTTAGGCCGGCTTGATCCAGTGATGTCATCACGCCGACCTGCGCAGGGATCCTGTCCCGGCACCTCATAGGCTGCAGGCGCCTCTGTAGCCTGGTACAGAGTTTCCCAACCTTTTTGGACTTGAGGCACCCCTGGAAAAAAAAAAAATCCTTTGGGCACCCCTGCCAAAAATTGTTTAGAGAAAGACAGAAAATAGCTAAAAATAAGCACTACATTCTTAGGGTATGTTCACACAGCGTTTTTTGTAAGGCAGAAAAAAATCTGCTTTTGAATTGACAGCGTCATTTGATGGGGTTTTTTGGGGGATTTTTTTTAAGCCGTTTAAGCGAATGCAAAAGACGCAGCAAAAAAAGCTCCAAACGAGCGACGCAGCTATTTTCTTCCTCCTATTAATTTCAATTGGAGGTCAGAGGTGGAAACCACTTGAAGACCATCAGCCCCACCACTCACAGTGAAATAACCATCAGCCCCCCACTCACAGTAAAACAACCATCAGCCCCCCACTCACAGTAAAATGACCATCAGCCCCCCACTCACAGTAAAATAACCTTCAGCCCCCCACTCACAGTAAAATAACCTTCAGCCCCCCACTCACAGTAAAATGACCATTAGCCCCCCACTCACAGTAAAACAACCATCAGCCCCCCACTCACAGTAAAATGACCATCAGCCCCCCACTCACAGTAAAATAACCTTCAGCCCCCCACTCACAGTAAAACAACCATCAGCCCCCCACTCACAGTAAAATGACCATCAGCCCTCCACTCACAGTAAAATAACCTTCAGCCCCCCACTCACAGTAAAACAACCATCAGCCCCCCACTCACAGTAAAATGACCATCATCCCCCCCACTCACAGTAAAATGACCATCAGCCCGCCACTCACAGATGCCCCCTGTAGATAGTGTCACACAGCCCCCTTGTAGGTAGTGCTAGAAATCCCCCCTTGCTGCACAGCCACCTTGTAGGTAGTGCCACACAGCCCCCTGTAGGTCATGCCACACAGCCCCCTTGTAGGTAGTGCCACACAGCCCTCTTGTAGGTCGTGCCACACAGCCCACTGTAGGTCATGCCACACAGCCTCCTGTAGGTCATGCCACACAGCCAGCCCCCTTGTAGGTAGTGCCAGAAATCCCCCATTGCTGCACAGCCCCCTTGTAGGTAGTGCCACACAGCCCCCTTGTAGGTCGTGCCACACAGCCCACTGTAGGTCATGCCACACAGCCCACTGTAGGTCATGCCACACAGCCCCCTTGCAGGTAGTGTCACAAATCCCCCCTTGCTGCACAGCCCCCTTGTAGGTAGTGCCAGACAGCCACCTTGTAGGTAGTGCCACACAGCCCCCTTGTAGTGCCACACACCCCGTTGTAGGTAGTGCCACTGTAGCTCCCTGAAGGCGCGGAATCCCCCTGTGGCTGGGGATTCCGCTCCTTGACGGAGTGCTTGATGTCTCCGTCCATATATGATCAGTGACATCAGGGGCAACTAACTTCTGAAGCGGAATCCCTGTCCACAGCGTTGCCGACGCTGTGACCGGGGATTCCACTCCAGGAGAAGCCCCTGACGTCTCTGTCCATTTATGGGCAGTGACGTCGGGGGCTTCACCTGGAGCCGAATCACTGGCCAACGTTTCGACATTGCTGTGGGCGAGGATTCCGCTTCAGGAGTTGCCCCTGATGTCACTGTCCATATATGGACGGAGACATAAAGCGCTCCATCCAGGAGCGCAATCCCCGGGCACAGGGGGATTCCGCTCCTTCAGGGAGCTATGTACAGGAAGGGGGTGAGGGTGCCATTTACGGAGTCAGGGGGTGCTATCTACAGGGGTTCTGCAAAAAAATCTCCTCCTCCTCACATCCACTTTGCGCTATGAGGAGAGAAAGCACGTACATGGCAGTTGTTCAGAGGAGTGTTGTGGCACCCCTGGAGGATTCTCATGGGAACCTCATGTTGGGACCACCAGCATAGTAGATAGCAGAGCAGGGAGATACCTCCCTGCTCTGCTAGTGTTAAATCGTATCTGCGTCCTTAGCAGGGCCGTATTTACAGCTCACGCTGCCCTAGGCACTAAGCCTGAATATACCCCCATTACAGGCCTATTTAGTTTAGCAAATTATCATCATGATTCGTCCCTTTATCTGCAAAATCGTGCGGCCATGAATTAATACACCCTTTATGGCCGCACGATTTTGCAAATTACAACAACTTACCCCCTATTTATTCTCTATGGGAGCGCCGGAAAAAGCTGAACACTGCACTCGGCTATCTCCGGCGCTCCCATAGAGAATGAATGGAGCGGCAGTGCGCACGCGAATGTAACCGGAATACGTCTTAACGAGGTATTTGACAACCGGTTGTTGGCCGCGTTGCGACAGTGTGAGGGCCGCTCCGTGCGGCCGTACCCTAAAGAATCCTTTCTCCCCATACATAACGCCAAGTTCCCCTCCCCCATGATTCATAATAAGCTCCTACACCACAAAATAAACTATACAGAAGTCCCCCTCCCCACAAAATACATTTATAAAGAATACCCCCACACTCCTATAGCATTTAGAGCAATGTCCCCTCACCCTCAAAATCGATCTGTAAAGAATCCACACACACAAAACCTAGTCTCCCCTCCCCCACAAAATCGATCTTTGCAAAAATACATCCTGTTACACATCATTTGTAGCCCCCTCTTTCCTCCTCCCTCACACAGCACATAAATAAACATGGCTTAACCTAAAGCTGCTGCTCTTACCGGACTCCGGAGCTCCGTGGAGGAGTCTTCACTGTGGCGGCAGCACAGCAGGAGGGAGTCTGTGTGACTGTGCAGTACAGGCTGTGCTGATTGGTGGAGCAGACAGAGGCCCCTGCTGCTCCACCAATCAGCGCTCACTTCACACAGCAGACGAGAGGAAGGAACATTTCTCCTCTCTGATGTGCAGCATGTACGTGAACCCCCTTTCCCGCCATTTTCTACTTGTTAGTCCAGTGGAGAACTAGGGAGGGGGTTGTAAAAAAAAAAAATTTATATAAAAAAAGTTTTACTCATTTGGCGCAGCCCCCGTCACTGTCTTCTTACTGGCACTTGGTCTTGGCGCCGCTCACATCCACGACGACGTAGCGATGCGGCGCAGTCGCACAGATGACGTAATCGCATCAGCGTGACATGAATACGTCATCTGCGCCGCATCGCATTGTCATTATGGATGCGAGAGGCGGGGCCTCCGCTCTGCTCCTCTGAGCAATCTGCCACCGCGCTCCACGGACGGCTACAGTTGGGCGGCAAGAGCAGTGGGCCCCGGCACTTGCCCGTGTTCGCCGGGAGCTGACGCCGGCACTTTGTACTCCTGTCCCTGACTCTCTATGGCATGATCCGTGCCCTCTCAGATCCCGCCAGTCTAGTTGTGAGCCCGTAGTTGGGGCATTAAAGGGACAGTGTCATGATTTTTTGATTTTTATTAATTTATGTTTTTGTTTAATAAAATATTATATTGACTTTATTTATTTTTTCACACACAATGTTTTTTTGGAATACGGCAGCATAGGACATAACGAACGTCTCCCGTCCATTGCATCTGTCATCTGGCTCTGTACTGTGCAAGCGCAGAGCGACACAGCATAGAAGATGGTTTGTAGGCGCCATAATGAAGACCGGCCGCACTGCAGGTAAGGTGTGTGTGTCTCTGTCTGTCCCTCTCTCTCTCTCACAGCCACACCTCTCGCAGCCCCCCTCGCGACCCCCCCCTGCGGCCCTCCGCTCACGACCCCACCCGCACACCTGCTGTAACTGTGTGTTTATGTGCGCAGCAGTGCTGTGTGTGTGTGTGTAGCAGAGCTGTGTGTGCGTGTGCAGCAGAGCTGTGTGTGCAGCAGAGCTGTGTGTGCATGTGCAGCAGAGCTGCTTGTGCGTGCGTGTGCAGCAGAGCTGTGTGCCCGCGTGCAGCAAAGCTGTGTGTGTATGCGCGAGCAGCAGAGCTGTGCATGTAGTGTGCACAGCAGAGCTGTGTCCTATTTTTGTGCAGCAGAGTATGCAAGTGTGCCGCTGATCCTTCATAGCCGCTTATCAGCTGTTTTGAAGAATCAGCGGCGAGCACCCCCCCCACACACACACAAATCCCCTCAAACATGCAACTACACCACGCACAACCCCACCCCACTGTTTTTTTTTACACATTTTTTAAAAACGCTTGTGTAACAAACTAAAGGCTCGCTTTCTCATTGATGTAAATGGGAAGCTTAATCAAGCGTTTGACGCTTTTTTTGCGTGTTTTGTGACACATTTTGTGTGCGCTTTTTGGAGCATAATTAGGACTCCCATTGACTATGGGAACATTTGGCGCGTTTTACGTGTAAAGGAATTGACTCGACACTTCTTTATTTACACAACGCGTTTTTTAAAAAACGCATTTGTAAAAACGCGCGTTGTATGTACTAAGCGCACTTTAATACTTATGTAAATGAAAAGCGTAATCAAGAGTTTTTTGATGCAAATTTTGTCACGTAAAATGCGCAAAAAAAACTGTGTCAAATTCACGCCGTGTGAACCTGAAAAGTCATTCACACTTTCATCATTCTTAGGGTATGTTCACACGGCCTATTTACGGACGTAAATCGGGCGTTTTTCCCCCGAATTACGTCTGAAAATAGCGCCTCAATAGCGCTGACAAACATCTGCCCATTGAAAGCAATGGGCAGACGTTTGTCTGTTCACACGAGGCGTATATTTACGCGCCGCTGTCAAATGACGGCGCGTAACTAGACGCCCGCGTCAAAGAAGTGACCTGTCACTTCTTTGGCCGTAATTGGAGCCGCTATTCATTGACTCCAATGAATAGCAGCGCTAATTACGGCCGTAATTGACGCGGCGTTCAAGCGCCTGCACATGCCGGTACGGCTGAAATTACGGGGATGTTTTCAGGCTGAAACATCCCCGTAATTTCAGCCGTTACGGACCCCCGCCGTGTGAACATACCCTTAGGGTATGTTCACACACAAAATCGAAAACGTCTGAAAATACGAAGCTGTTTTCAAGGGAAAACTTCTCCTGATTTTCAGACGTTTTTTTTAGCAACTCCACGTCGGAACAGAATGCTGTATTTCCCATTGAAATCAGGGTGTTAATGATCTGCCAGGCACAGCTTCTGTATCTACGCCCATAGGTAATCAGTCTGCACCTGCTTCTATGTCTCTGAGACTGACTCCATCTTCCACCACTCAGGATGGCAGGCTTAGGAGTGGGAGAACCTATCACAGCCTGGCCAGACGGAGCTAGCTCCCGCCCTCTGTCTATTTATACCTGCCTTTCCTGTTCCTCCTTGCTTGTGATTCTTCTCGTTTGGTTTCCTGGCCCTGCTGCAGCTTCTGAACTATTTGACCCTACCTCATACTGACCCTGGCTTACTGACTACTCTCCTGCTCTGCGTTTGGTACCTCGTGCTCTCCTGATTTGACTCGGCTTGTTCACTACTCTCCTGCTCTGCGTTTGGTACTTCGTACACTCCTGGTTTGACTCGGCTCGTTCACCACTCTTGCTGCTCACGGTGTTGCCGTGGGCAACTGCCCCTTTTCCCTTGCTTCTGTGTACCCTTGTCTGTTTGTCTGTCGTGCACTTTTTGAGCGTAGGGACCGTCGCCCAGTTGTACCCCGTCGCCTAGGGCGGGTCGTTGCAAGTAGGCAGGGACTGAGTGGCGGGTAGATTAGGGTTCACTTGTCTGTTTCCTTACCCCCATCATTACATAGGGGGCAGATGTTTGGAGGCGTTCTGCTTCCGATTTTTTGGCCATTTTTCTTACCTTACCCTTAGGGTATGTGCACACGTACTGTTTTCAGCCGTTTCTTGAGCTGTAAACGTCCCGAAAGATGGCTGAAAAATCGGAAGCAGAAGGCCTCCAAACATCTGCCCATTGATTTAAATGGAAAATACGGCATTCTGTTCTGACGGGGCGTTGTTTTACACCTCATTTTCAAAAAACGGCACGTAAAAAGATGCCCGCAAGAAAGAAGTGCATGTCACTTCTTGGGACATTTTTAGAGCCGTTTTTCATTGACCCTATAGAAAAACAGCTCCAAAAACAGCCATAAAAAACGCAGCGAAAAACGTGAGTTTGATTAAAAAACGGCTGAAATCCAGGAGCTGTTTTCCCTTGAAAACAGCTCCGTATTTTCAGACATTTTTTTAGTAAGTGTGTGAACATACCCTTAGCCTTTTGGTGTGTCCTATAGCTTCTGTCAGCTGCATTGTACAATCACTCCCAAAATGGCAGCCGGATACTGCTTAGCAATTTGAAGACACCTTTTCCTGGCTTGTAGCCAAAAATAGGGACGGGGTGAGACTCCCTCCCACATTCACAGCAGCTGTGAGTCATGTTGCTCTGCCTTATTCACGTTGCTGTAATTCTGGGAAGTGCTCCCTCTGGTGGCCAACATAGGAAAACATGACAAATTATTATTTCATTTTTAATACTCTCCACCATGTGGAAGAAAAAAAAATAATATAACAAAAAACGTAAAAAATATAATAGAAATAAGTAACTTACTTAAAAAAAAAAAGGTTTAATTCGCGACACATTCCCTTTAAACTGTATGGGAGCCTGAGGATGGGGAATAAACCACTGGACACCAGGTACTTGACTCAGATATGTGCCTATTAAGCCGTCCACTTCCATAGGCCACCAGAGGTGTTCCGATTAACCCTTTTACTACCGATGACCAACAGAGATAGCATCACATACAGCAGAAGTTTTCTGCTGAGCACAAAAGCCCAAGAATCCTCGGCAAAGTTTTATTTTTGTTACCTGCAGATTTTGCCTTGGATTTATTTTCTTGATTTGACCACAGATTTGAGCCTTTACATTGATCAGTGAAATCTGAGGCCAAAACTGCAGCTATATTCCGCAAGATATAAGGCACATACTATCCTATGTAGATCTATTTCCACATCATGTAAATAGGCTTTAGATAAATCCTATTCAGTTGTGTGAAACAAGTTTCCAACATGAAAAATTTCCCAAAGAAAACTGCCATGTGTGAATTTGAAGGGGTGGGGGGCACCATTTCAATTTTCGCTTCAGGCAGCAGAAAGGCTTGGTATATCCCTGCCAATGTTTGCTGGGTACATGGGTTGATGAACAGAGGCATGCCCGCCAGAGTATCCCTGGTCCTCTGGTGGGCCAGTTCGGCAATGCCATAGATTGTGTAATAATACCAAAAGTCTCTATCAGGTACATGAGGCCTTAGCCTAGATATAGTCGCTCCTCGGGGGTGGGGCCATATTATATTTCTTGTGTTGGGAATTAGTGTAGACATTTTCATGCAATACCTTTATACACAGAATGTAGTTCTTATTGTTTTAGTCAATAATATAAATTTATTTCAAATTTTAAAAAAAACTATTTATTTGCATAAAAGGTGTGGCTTATAGTGTGATGTCATTAAAGACAGAACCTTAATGTATCAGAAATTTTGTATCTCTTACATCCGATACTGACTTCTTTTCTTTCTGAAGATTTTATTGAAGAAGTCTTCAATCCTGGGAGGGGTCCGCTCATTTATTGCAGCCACCGGTCAGGCCAGTATACAACTACTTTATAATGTACCTCCAATTATATGTAGAAATGTCTATGATGTAGGTCTCACCCAGTGATGTTATTTATTAATAACTTCATAAACTTGTTCTCTTTCCTGAAATAATACAGCAAGGACTCCCCAGTGAACAGTATGAGAAGGTCTGCTGCAAAACTCCTATTACTATCTATAGAAGCTACAAAATGAGACTCCTGTACTGATCATTGCTGATCATAGGGATTTTCCGCAGCTGGACATCCAATGGGGTCTATGTAGTAAAGCAGATGGTCTTTCCTGGACAATTCCTTACTAATTATAAAAAATCTTGCTGTCTACCGCCACCACTAGGAGGAGCCTAGGAACTGACTGTACATGGATTTATAATGCATACACGCTAAGCTCCCCCTAGTGGTGGCTGAAGGCAGTCAGAATTGTATCATTTACCTCTGACGTTACAGAGGATATGGAGCTCTTTACCATTGTAAAGATATAGTATGAAATTAGCACAAAACAGAATTTCGACCTAAAAAAATGGTTAAATGTGAAACTTCAACTAATAGAAAAGTGGAATATATAAAATATGTGGATAGTTTTAGATGAAATGTTTTTCTTCATTACAATAAAATAAAGGAGACGACACAAGGTTATAATTATAATTAATCATTTATTTCTAACAATTATTATTATTGCCCTATCAATACTATTATTATACTATTCTTATTATTATTATTATTATTACTATTATTATTACTATTATTATACTATTATTATTATTATTATTACTATTATTATTATTACTATTATTATTACTATTATTATACTATTATTATTATTATTATTATTATTATTACAATTATTATACTATTATTATTATTACTATCATTACTATTATTATACTATTCTTATTATTACTATCATTACTCTTGTCCTATGCCCTATCATTAAAGCTGTTGATCCAGAAGAAGGCGAAAACCCCTGGTCACATTCTGCCAATTCGTGCCACAGGGGGAAAATTCCTTCTTGATCCCGGGAAAAGGCGATCAGTCCTAGAACCCTGGATCAAACTCGCTGCTAAATATTATAATTTACTTTACTATTATTGTTATGCTGATTCTGATGATACTATACTATTATATTTACTATTACCATTATTGTTATTATTATTATTATAATTATTATTATTATTATTATTATAATTATTGTTATTATATTTATTATTATACAATTGCTATTTCTTAATACTATTATATTAACCTGCTGCTAACTATTACAATTTACTAATATACTTGCTACTCTCATTACTATTAATATTATTAGTTTTATTATTATACTAATGCTATTTCTAAATATTATTCTATTATAATGATATATTAATTACTGTTAAATTATTATTGCTATTGTTACTTTTATTTCTATTATTATTTTGCTAAAACTATAAACTACTTCCCTAATCCTAAAAGCTGTTGATCCAGAAGAAGGCGAAAACCCCGGACACATTCGGCCAATTCGTGTCACAGGGGGAAAATTCCTTCTTGACCCCGGGAAAAGGCGATCAGTCCAAGAACCCTGGATCAAAGTTATATTATTACTGCTATTTATTATTTTATACTATATTACTCTGCCTAATATTATTATGAGAATCCTAAACTATTGTTAATTATTTTTAGTTATTATTATTATTTTTTATACTTACCAGTTGTTGTTGTTGTGGCTGTTGATGGTATTACAGCTTGGATGGTGCCGCACCACACATCACCGGCACATTGGTCTGAGGAGGATGGTCCAGATGATGTTCCTCTTTCCTCGGAGGTTGCTGTGGATGTAGCGGAGGGGGGAATGCTGGCGGATCCTACATCTTCTTCCTGTCTGATGTTGAACTTTTCTCATCTTCATGCTGACTTTTTCCGTAGTTTCTTTTACCTCTTCTACGATTTTCTCTTCCTCCTCCTCAGTGTCTTTAACCTCCTCAGTGTCTACTTCCATGCTTTCCACTTCATCCTCGCTGTTGTCTTCCTCCTCATGTTCTTCTTCCTCCTCATCGTTGTCTTCCTCATGTCCATCTTCCTCCTGGTCCTCTGCCTCTTCTGGCTCTGTCTTGTCCACCTCCTCCTTCAGATTTTCGATCAGCTGGCCATCCGTCATTGGTGTCGTTTTGGGTTCTTCTTTGTCCCATGGCCAAGGCAGGTATTTCCTCTGTGCTGCCCGGTTGGTCGGCATGAGGCGCTAAGAAAAAAAAAATTCAGTCAATTGTCTATTGAGACGTTCCTATAAAACCTTCACATCTATAGAGAGAACATGGATGAATCTGTTATATAGAGAACACAATAGGCGGTATGATCAGTGACCTCCATCTTGAATATCGGTGACGGCAGGTATTGCGTGCAGTAGATGAGACGCTGAAGATCTCTCTCCTCTTCGGTCCTGGGGTAAGCTACAGAGAGAACCCAACCAGATAATGAGATCAGTCATAAAATGGCAAGAAAATGTCAAATCTATAAAATGACAGTAACATTCCTTTAATCCGCCATCAATGGGACCTGTTATGTGATGGATTATCAGATATAACAAAAAAAACTCACTTAAGAAGGGTAAAAGTCCATAAACGCTTTCCTGACGGCGGTAGATGTCCTAAAGAGAAGAGAATCCAGTAAGTGGCCGCTCATCACCCATCAGGAATGGAGCAGAGGACAATAGGACAAGGGGTCAGATACCAAAAGAGCAGCCGGTGATTTGTGGACTTGTTACCTGTCCGGGGCTCGTACTCAATAAGCGGCTACTTGTCTGAGTGGACAGCCGGCCACATGGACCTCTCCTGCTGGATCCAAGTCTGCTGCTACATGTCCATCACAGGGAAGGAAATAACAAGACAATGAAGACACTGACCTCCAGAGAACTGCTGCCCGCTGCCATCCTGTACACGTCCTGAACTGCAAAATCACAAGCTGGGACCCAAAAAAGAGACTTAGTCACAGATCTGATAAAGACACGAACACTGCAGCTTTCTACATGTACTGATAGTGAATGTCGGCTCAGGTGTCGGACCCCCATGATCAAATATTGTTGCACTATCAAAGAAATGTTAATTTGTAAGTCCCGGAGAACCCCTTTAATCTACTAATATATCTTTGTTGCAGTCAGAGATAAGTTTATCCCATACAGAGCTCCAAATCCCCTGCAAAACCCAAAGAATAAAATAATAAATTGTAGTTACGTTCAGCCACCACTGGGGGAAGCATAGGAGAACACTGCAAACTGTTGTATTAGTGCAATGTACAAGCAGTATTCAGTAATCTTCTGAGCTCCCCCTAGTGGTTACTGCAGGCAGTTATAATGTTATTCTCAATGCAGGGGATTTGGAGCTCTGTTCATTATAAAGATTTATTAAAGAGGCTCTGTCACCAGATTCTCTAACCCCTACCTCCTATTGCATGGGATCGGCGCTGCAATGTAGATAACAGTAACGTTTTGTTTTTTTAAAAACGTTCATTTTTGGCCAAGTTATCAGCTATTTTATATATATGCAAATGAGGTTTGAAAGGGACAACTGGGCGTTTTTTTTTTCGTTATGTCCAACTGGGCGTGTATTGTGTTTTTAACTGGGCGTGTTTACGTGTATGACGCTGACCAATCAGTGACCAGTCAGCATCATACACTCCTCTCCATTGATTTACACAGCAGCGATGTGCAGCCACATAAACAGAGATTAACGTTAATCAAGTGTCCTGATAATGAATACACATGAAATCCAGCCTGGACGTCATGTGTATTCAGAATCCTGACACTTCTGAATCTTTTCTGTGAGACGCCGGCAAGGGAAGCGAAATCTCGCGAGATTACGGAGGTAAACGAGATTTCGTTTCACTTGCTAGAAATCTCAAAGAAAAGAGTCAGAAGTGTCAGGATTCTGAATATACATGACGTCCAGGCTGGATTTCATGTGTATTCATTATCAGGACACTTGATTAACGTTAATCTCTGTGTATACGGCTGCACATCGCTGCTGTGTAAATGAATGGAGATGAGTGTATGACGCTGACTGGTCACGGATTGGTCAGCGTCATACACGTAAACACGCCCAGTTAAAAACACAATACACGCCCAGTTGGACATAACGAAAAAAAAAACGCCCAGTTGTCCATTTCAAACCTCATTTGCATATATATAAAATAGCTCATAACTTGGCCAAAAATGAAAGTTTAAAAAACAAAACAAAAACGTTACTGTTATCTACATTGCAGCGCCGATCACATGCAATAGGAGATAGGGATGTGAGAATCTGGTGACAGAGCCTCTTTAAGAACTTAATCAGCACCTAAAAATGAAATGATGATAAAAGGAGGACATTCACTTTACATTTAGGAGGCGTCATTTCTACATATTATTACACAGGGTTCACTTTATCTTGTTTGTTATAATCCATTTGTCACTGGGAAGATGCAAAGAATTATATTCATTAAATAAAGGTGATTTTTGAACTGTGACTTTAGATTTTTGCATTTATATTTATAGGCAGTGATAATACATTGGAGTGTGGCCCTTACTGGGTATTTATAGGGTCCCCACATAGAAGAAGGACCAATATAGGTAATACCAGACACAAAGCAGAGTGCCCACATAACCAGTTCCAGCAGATCTTCCCATCACACAGCCAGAGAATTAAATGATACATTTCTGGTTTCCTGCATCAGCCACTAGGGGGAGTACACTGCACCAATATTTATACAGCTCATATTGAAATTATAGGGAGCAAAAGAAAATACATAGACAGCAGCTCCCCCTTGTGGTGGCTGCCAACAGTCTTTGGGGCAGATTTGTCTGAGTAGGATTTAGGTGAAATAATAAAATCCTCATCAGATTCCTAATAATGTGAGTGAAGGATCATGGGAGATGAGATAAATCAGCGTCAGTTATATGGCATTGTGGGATGTGAGAACTCACCCACGTTCGTCTTCACTCCTCGTTGTCTTGTAACAGACTGAGGACCACTGACTGTTGGTTTTTTCAAGTTGAAATCCAGCGATCCCATTGGCTGCTGACCGGTGACAAAACTTAAAGGGACATGCCGCTCTCATATCAGTAGACCTCATGTAATATCTGTGTTATACTTCTGCCTATGACATGAGGCTGTGGGGATAATCTGCGGGGACCGCCTTATACTTCTCTTCAGTGTAATTGACATTTCAATATCAGATCAGAACATTATATTATTACACTATCAATGTGCCATGAAGTTTTTTTTTTAAATTACAGTTTTTTTTAAATTATTACTTCTTTTTAACCCCTTCCTGATCAGGTTATTTGTGGTCTCTTTGATTATATCCTGAGGTTTTCATCTTTTTATCATTACAGTGGTCGGGTTATTTCTACATCTTTATTATACAGGGACATGAGGGGCAAATAGGGGTAAATAATAAGACCTTAGTGGTTCGGGGTGCGGTGGGGTGAACAGCATCAGACGGCGGCTCCATTCGTATATTATTATGTCTCTATATTATCGCTGCTGTATACTTGGTTCTGTATTTGTACATTGGACTCGGTTCTGCAGAGGTTCTGTTACATTATCTTCATGCTTTATACTCATATATTCAGAGGGGTGAGCAGGAACTAAAACCGTATTGTAATGACCGACTTTAGGGGTGTGCGATCCGTGCGGTCACACAGGGTGCTACAGCTGCCCATGCTGAAGGGGGCGCCACATTTTGCCCTTTCACTTGCAATTTTAAGTATGAGTTGTATGGCAGCATTATTTATACATTGTGTAGCACTATTATTAGATGACTTTATATACTTGTATACCTATGTTTTATTTTACAGTTTGTCCGATGGGAAGAGGGGAATGGTCGTTACACGGCCACCATCATTGCGCCACAGCTGTGGCGCACATTTGGCTGTAAGATGCGACACATTAGTTAAGATGTGTTCGGCTCTTAACGCCTTTTTACGTCGGATGTTCGGGGTAGTTCTACTTTTCAGATTGGCGATACAGAAGAACTTTTCCTGCGTCGTGCGGGGTGCTGCCGAAGCCCGGGTTGTTGCTACGGGCTTCAGGGCAACGATCGGAGACCACTAGCAGTGGTCTCCGATCATATTTAACCCCTCAGATGCGGCGCTCAATAGCGAGCGCCGCATCTGAGTGATTTCAGAGGGAGGGGGCTCCCTCTCTCACCCCACTGGTACCCTGTATTCATCGCACAAGGTTTCCGATGGTTTCTATGGCAGCCTGGGGGCCTAACAAAGGCCCGGCCTAACAGTTGCCTGTCAGTTTTACACTGACAGGCAATAATACGCTGCAATACAGAAGTATTGCAGTGTATTATAATAGCGATCAAAAGTTTGCACAGTAAAGTCCCCTAGTGGGACTAAAAAAACAGTAAAATAAAGTCAAAAAATTAAAAACCCACTTTTTCCTCTTATAAAGTACTTTATTATGAAAAAAAGTAAAAAGTTACTCATATTTGGTATCGCCACGTCCGTAACGAACCCAACTATAAAAATATTACATTATATAACCCGCACGGTGAACGCCGTAAAAAATAAAATAAAAAACAACGCCAGTTTTCTGTTCATCCTACATTCAAAAAATGTGATAAAACGTGATCAAACAGTCGCATGTACTCCAAAATGGTACCAATAAAAACTATAAGTCGTACCGCAAAAATAAAAAAGCCCTCACAGCTGCATTTGTCAAAAAGTAAAAAAGTTATGGCTCTTAAAATACGGCAACACAAAAACAAATAATTTTGAAAAAAACAAACCTGTTTTATACTGTGTAAAAGTAGGAAAACATAAAAAAACCT
The DNA here is from genome assembly GCF_050947455.1 of Rhinoderma darwinii. Classification (NCBI taxonomy): domain Eukaryota; kingdom Metazoa; phylum Chordata; class Amphibia; order Anura; family Rhinodermatidae; genus Rhinoderma; species Rhinoderma darwinii. The sequence goes on along the minus strand of NC_134698.1, from coordinate 7,574,948 downwards.
ATATAAATTTGGTATCTCCACAATCGTAATGACCCACTGAATAAAGTTATTATGTTATATATACCACACAGTAAACGGCGTAAAATTAAGACGCAAAAAATTTCCAGTACCCCATTTAAAAAGTTAATAACAAGTTAATCAATATATAAAATACAACTTGTCCTGCAAAAAAAAAAGTCCTTATACAGCTATGCCGATGGAAAAATAAAACAGTTATAGCTCTTTGAATGCGACGATGGAAAAACTTAAAAAATTGCTCGGTCATTAAGGTTTTAAATACCTTCGGTATTAAGGGGTTAATAAATACGTCGCCTCTTACTCCAATTTTCTGGTTATATTGACTGGCGAATGAAATGCCAGTTTTAATAAATCCCCCTTTCAGGGTATAGAGGACATGATGGCGGTTGGGCTCCGGCCACTAGCTCAGGGACCACTGACTTCATTCTATGGGTCGTTACGTTGACGCCGATACCAGATATGTACAGTTATTTTTATATATTTTTCAACTTTTGCACACTAAGGCAAAGTGTTCGCTCGTGGCAGATACACTGCGTAATAACACGCACACTCCCTGTGCACCACAAGGAACTCCGTGCGAAAAAGCGCACCAAACTGTGGTGCAGTTTTTCACCTGGAATGTCCGCTGCAAAAAACTGCAGCACTTTGCTACCAGGCCGGCCTCCTGGGATGACGTCTCATCCATGTGACTACTGCTACAGCCCGTGATTGGCTGCAGCGGCGGTCACATGAGATGAAGCGTCATCCCAGGATGAAACACAAACTCCTAGGTAAGTTTAATAAAAAAAAAGATTCATAGTCCCGTTTTTTTGCGGCGGGATTGCGGCCAATCCGCCACATAAAACAGGACAACTGCTATATGATGCGGGATTTACCTCCCTATTGAATTCAATGGGGAAATCCCGCAACATATTAGCAGCATTTATGTAAAGACAATTGACATGCCGCGGAATGAATTTCCACACCGCAGGTCAATTTCTGAGTAGTATTTCTGCTCAGTATTTACGCAGCGTGTGGATGAGATTTATTAAATTTAATCCACTTTGCTGCTACTGTATGTGCTGCGGATTTTCCGCAACGAATTCTGTTGCTGAAAGTCCGCTGTATTTGCGCAACGTGTGAACTGGCCATAAAAGTATTTTTCATGGAAAAAAAAATGTTTTTGCATCACCACTAGAGATGAGCGAATCGGGACAACCGAACCCGGTTTCGGTCCGAACATCGTGAAAAGTTCGGTTCGCAGCGAATCCGAACTTCACCTGGTTCGGCCGAACCCGTTTTGACCGAACCCGGCTACATTTTGGAGCCTGCCACATGTTAGATCTAAAATGGAGGATTTCAAAATATCACCTGACATCAGGCTACCCCATAATGCCTTGCAAACGGCTCTCCCAGCCAATCGGGAGGCAGCATAGGGGCGGGCTCAAGCCTGCAATAAAAGTCTATGCACGGAGCTCAGCGGGCATTTTACAGACAGGAGCTGTAGGGATAGCATCTCTGTGCAGTAAGGGAAAGCTTTAGGAATCTAAAAGCCAGGAATCCAGCAATCGAAGGGGCTCATCCACTACAGCGGGAGTCTACTCTACTCTCAACATCCAAATTGCAATACAAATTCTCCATTTGCCAAGCCAGTGTGTGAATAAGCTTTTAGAAGGGGCTCATCCCCGTTGCATGGGTTAACATCCAACTTGCAATCCAGGCAGGCATCTGTAGTACTACAACTACCAGCATTCCCTGAGTGCACAGTGGCTGATGGAAATTCTCATTCATTGCCATTTGCCAAGCCAGTGTGTGAATAAGCTTTTAGAAGGGGCTCATCCCCGTTGCATGGGTTAACATCCAACTTGCAATACAGGCAGCCTTTGTAGTACTACAACGCCCAGCATTCCCTGAGTGCACAGTGGCTGATAGAAATTCTCATTCATTGCCATTTGCCAAGCCAGTGTGTGAATAAGCTTTTATAAGGGGCTCATCCCCGTTGCATGGGTTAACATCCAACTTGCAATACAGGCAGCCTTTGTAGTACTACAACGCCCAGCATTCCCTGAGTACACAGTGGCTGATAGAAATTCTCATTCATTGCCATTTGCCAAGCCAGTGTGTGAATAAGCTTTTAGAAGGGGCTCATCTCCGTTGCATGGGTTAACATCCAACTTGCAATACAGGCAGCCTTTGTAGTACTACAACGCCCATCATTCCCTGAGTGCACAGTGGCTGATAGAAATTCTCATTCATTGCCATTTGCCAAGCCAGTGTGTGAATAAGCTTTTAGAAGGGGCTCATCTCCGTTGCATGGGTTAACATCCAACTGGCATTACAGGCAGCCTTTGTAGTACTACAACGCCCAGCATTCCCTGACTGACTGGCACCTTATGAGTCACTGATTTTCCGCCAGTCCGAATAACAATTTAAAAGGGCCTCATTTCTGTCTAAGGGTTTAATTCAACGTGCTAATTAAGTTCAGCCGGTGCCTTTGGTGCTATTATACAAGTCACAGCATACACTGACTGCCACCTATTCACAGTCACTCATTTTCAGCCAGTCCAAATAATATTTTATAAGGGCCTCATTCCTCTAGTAGGGGAAGGGGTTTTGATTCAACTTGCTGCACTCCAGCAGTGAAATGTCTGGTAAAAAAAAAGGTTGTGAAAGGACGGGGTAGAGGAAAAAACACCCATGCCATGTCCTCTTCCAGTCCAAATGTTGGATCTGTTGGTGCCAGACCCAGTACCAGCATTTGTGGCACAAGACATGTGCCCAGTTCTACTAGTAGCAGCAGCCATGTGCCTGCTAGTAGTAGTATCAGCAAGCCAGACTTGTCCATCTCCTGCGGTGGGCGGGTTATTTTAGACAATACGGCCATTGTGGACTGGTTGGCTGGCTCGCGGTCATCTCAGCAGGAAGACTCTGACGATCTGGCTTCAAGCCAGGTTTCGTCGTTGGATTCCAGATCCTCTACAGTTCCTTGGCACAGTGACAGTAGTAATATGGGTATTTCTAGCGTTTCCATTCCATCATCTATGTCTTCACTCCCCCTTCCTAGCGGGAAGCCATCTTTCCTGAGCGTCCTAAGAGACATCTCCTCGGGTGCGAAGGAAGATACTGAACAACATAGTGATGATGATTTGTTTTCCGCGAGTCAGCCAATGGAGTGTGTTGAGGTGGTGGAGGTGGAAGCGGTGTCCGAGACGCATAGCTGTGGTAGTGGGGGTGTTGGTGGTAGCCGTGGGGGCAGACGCAGTAATGAGGGGGGCATGGAGCCCGCCATGATGTCACATCACATTCACAACACAGTGACAGAAGTGGCGGGGATGATGAGGAAGGCTATGATGATGATGATGTTTTAGACAGGACGTGGGAACCAGGTGACGAGGTGATGACGGCGTCAGAGGAGGAGGGTAGTAGTGGCGGCACTGGCAGTGATAAACAGCCAAGCCGAGGTAAGGGCAGAAGTAAATCTGAAAACGTTGCAGCGGTAGGGTCAGCTCAAGAGCCGGTGACGGCGACACTGCTGCTACTGGTGTAGGCTCCCGAAAAAAGCCTGCCAGACAAGGGGCAAGCTCGGGTGGTGGTGGTGGTACTACCTCTTTACGGTACTCTGCCATGTGGCAATTTTTCTGTACCTTCCCGGAGGAAGAAAACATGGCACAGTGCCGTATCTGCAAGCAGAAAGTAAGGCGTGGGCAGGGCAGCAATGTAGGAACTACCGCTCTACATAAACACATGGAGCGGCATCACAAGGCCATGTGGGACAATCGACATGCCCCACCATCATGTACATCTAATGAAGACCCCTCTGCCGCTGCTGCTGCTGCTGCTCCAAGTCCCTGTGATATAAGTAGTAGCCAGGCCTTATCCACCATCTCGTTGTCATCATCATCACTGTCATCTAGTGCTCCTCCTACGTCCCGTCAGTTATCCATTACGGAATCGTTGTCCAATAAGCAACAATATATACCCAGTCATCCACTTGTCGTGCGGCTTAATTCACACCTGGCTAAGTTGTTGGTGGTGCAGTCGCTGCCGTACCACCTGGTCGACTCCACCGGCTTCAAGCAATTGATGGCGTGCGCTCAGCCTAGGTGGCGAATACCTAGCCGCCATTACTTCTCCAAAACAGCTGTCCCTGCCTTGCACAAGCACGTGGAGGAAAAGGTGGGCCAGTCCTTGCAATTATCCGTGTGCAGCAGGGTACATGCCACCGTCGACACGTGGAGCAGCAACTATGGGCAGGGACAGTACATGTCTTTCACGGCCCACTGGGTCAATATTTTGCTGTCCGATGCACCACCGCAGCAATGCCAGGCATTACCACCTCCACGCTTGTATCTTTCTGGTTCAACTCCGGACACCAGGCGCCTACCATCCTCCTCCTCCTACTCCTCCTCCTTGCCCTCCTCAATGGAGGTCTTCCCGTCCCCGACAGGACACAGCGTATCTTCCACTCCTCCTCCCTCCTCTTTTCATAGGTGCAAGGTGAAGCGCCACAATGCTGTCTTACACATGCTGAGCCTGGGCGAGAAAAGCCACACAGGGCAGGAGCTGCTGCTGTGCATCAAGGAGGAAATTGCACGCTGGCTGTCTCCTCTGAAACTCACACTGGGCAATGTTGTCTCTGATAACGGGAAGAACGTTGTGGCTGCACTGCGTCTAGGTCACCTGACACACGCTCCTTGCATGGCACATGTGATCAATCTGGTCATAACACGCTTCTTAAAGTCATATGTTGGTTTGAAGGGTGTGCTGGCCATGTCCAGGAGGGTTTGCGTTCACTTTAGACGTTCGTATGCATTTAAGCATGCCCTCCTGGACTTGCAGCGTCAAAACAATCTCCCAGAACACAGCCTGATTTGCGACATTCCAACACGCTGGAATTCCACCCTGCACATGTTGGACTGTCTGTACGAACAGCGGAAAGCCGTGAATGATTTCCTGATGCAGCAGACGGGCAGCGTTTGGAGCCAGTGTAATTTCGAGACGCATGTCGCGTTTTGAGGCCCTTTGAAGAGGCCACACGATTTGTGAGCCGTGACGCTAGCGGAATGAACGATGTTATGCCGCTGATATTCATTCTGGAGCAAACGCTCACAGCGATGATTCAGCAAAGGATGGAGGAAGGATCACATCTGGCTATGGATGTTGAGGAGGAGGAGGATGATGAGGATGAGGAAACAGGACCTAAATAGGAGCTGGATTTGGAGATGGAATCACAGGAAGGGATAGGGGACGAGGCAGCTGCACAACATGACAGTGATGATGATGACGAGTCTGACGACTACCTTGATGATGAACAACCATGGCAGTATGGGGCAGAGATGGAACCAACCGGGCCCTCTGAAACGCTGGCCAGGATGGCGAGCTGTATGCTTCATTACTTGCGCGCTGACTGTCGTATTGCTAGCATGAAGCAAAGAGATGAGTACTGGATAGCCACACTTTTAGACCCTCGGTATAAAGCCAGAATGGGGGAGTTTTTTGCGCCTTCCGAGAGGGAGGCAAAATTGGCTTATTATCGAGAGAAGCTATGCAGCCAGCTTGTCACGGCTTTCAAACGGCAAACACCTGCTGCAAGCATGTCTGACCGGGGGGCCACTCTCCGCTCCCCACTGTCTCATCGTTCCACCGCCTCTGGCAGAGCTACCTCTGCAATAGGCGGCAGCAGCAGCAGTAGCCAATTCAGTTTGGAAAATATGATGACAACATTTTTACATCCAATACCCCGACCTGACACACATCGTAGTCACCAAAGGGATGTTCACCATCACCAGCACCTAAACAACCAGGTTCACTCGTACCTGGACTGTGCCCTTTCCCCCGTCAGAAATCCTGATCCCAGACCCCATGGACTTCTGGGTCAGCAGATTGGATCATTGGCAAGAACTGGCCCAGTTTGCCATGGGTGTACTGTCTTGTCCACCCTCCAGTGTAGCGTCAGAGAGGGTATTCAGCGCGGCAGGGGGCTTCGTCACCCCTAAGCGAACAACATTGTCCGCCAACAGCTTGGAAAATCTCACGTTTCTGAAAATGAATCAAGCGTGGATCGGTGAGAATTTTAAAACCCCTGTGCCTGATGCCACTGATTAGATCTGACATTGCTGCTGCTGCTGCCGCTGCCGCCTGCTACTGCCGCCTGCTACTACGGAATTCTGTCCTGTCCACTCTTTTTTTAATGTGCCGCTGTTGGTGCTGCTACTACTTCTACCACCAATCCACCCCCAGTGCCGTCTGCTACAAGCAGGCCTGCCCCACCACAGGGCTTTGTCCTGTGACTGTCCAGTCTCTTTTAATGTGCTGCTACTACTACTACCACCACCCTTGCTGTTCGTTGGCTACCTCTACTACCACCAATACACCTCCACTACCGTCTGCTACAAGCAGGCCTGAGGCCAGCCCCACCACAGGGCTTTGTCCTGTGACTGTCCAGTGTCTTTTAATGTGCTGCTACTACTACTACTACCACCACCCGTGCTGTCCGTTGGCTACCTCTACTACCACCAATCCACCCCCAGTGCCGTCTGCTACAAGCAGGCCTGCCCCACCACAGGGCTTTGTCCTGTGACTGTCCAGTCTCTTTTAATGTGCTGCTACTACTACTACCACCACCCTTGCTGTCCGTTGGATACCTCTACTACCACCAATACACCTCCACTGCCGTCTGCTACAAGCAGGCCTGGAGGGCTTGTGAAAAGCCATTGCATGTTGCTTTTACATCCATGTATCTGTGTGGATGAACCCCGGCAGGCATCTGCCAATAAAAAGGGTAAATTTTTGGAGGGCTTGTCAAAAGCCATTGCATGTTGCTTTTACATCCATGTATCTGTGTGGATGAACCCCGGCAGGCATCTGCCAATAAAAAGGGTACATTTTTGGAGGGCTTGTCAAAAGCCATTGCATGTTGCTTTTACATCCATGTATCTGTATGGATGAACCCCGGCAGGCATCTGCCAATAAAAAGGGTACATTTTTGGAGGGCTTGGGAAAAGCCATTGCTTGTTGCTTTTACATCCATGTATCTGTATGGATGAACCCCGGCAGGCATCTGCCAATAAAAAGGGTAAATTTTTGGAGGGCTTGGGAAAAGCCATTGCTTGTTGCTTTTACATCCATGTATCTGTATGGATGAACCCCGGCAGGCATCTGCCAATAAAAAGGGTACATTTTTGGAGGGCTTGTCAAAAGCCATTGCTTCTTCTTTTACCACCTTATATGTATGAACCCTGGCAGGCATCTGCCGCCAAAAATGGTTAATTTTTGTACCTTTTTTAACAATGCATTAAGCATACAACATGCACAAGTGCAATGGTTTCTGTTAGTTATCACCGTGTCCCATCCGTTTTCCTATAGCCATACATGTTGGCGTAACTTTGACACTAACTTTGCCTTAAAGACAGCTCAAAAGTACTTGGATACACTCATGGGTGACCTAAGAGTGTTATACAGGGCTTCTAGGGCTTTTAAACAGTGTTATACACGATTTTTAGGGGCTTTCTTGAATGACATGTTCGGTCAGAACTAGTTCGGTCCGAATCGAACTTTTTCATGAAATTCGGCGAACCAGCCGAACCGAACTTTTCATAAATTCGCTCATCTCTAATCACCACTTTCCGAGAGTTTTACCTTTTTAATTTTTCCGTCAACATTAATTTTTGAGGGCTTCTTTTAGGCCGGACAAGTTATATTTTGAAATGGTACCTTTTTTGTGTACATATAACTAATTTATTAACTTTTAGTATTTTCTTTAGAAGGTTAATATGAAAAAAAGCAGCATTTTTATTTTTTTTACATTACTCTACATCGTTCACTGTGTGGTATAAATAGCACTTTAACTTTATTATATGGGTCGTTACGAATGCTACGCTACCAAATATATATATATATTTTTAATACTTTTACTATTTTTGCACTGTAAGTCTATTTTTGGTTGTATTGCTTTGTAATTTGTAATTTTTTTAAAATAAATTTTATTTCATAATTTTTTCTTTTCTTTAGTCTTACAATAGTATTTAAATGTGCAATTCTCTAATTGATTAAATAATACACGGCAATACTTCTGTATTAAGTAACCTATTAGCCAGATACGCATGGCAGTCGCGCGGGCATTGTTAGGGTCACTGATGCCATGATGACCGATGTCATGAGCCCACCCCCCTCTGTCTAAACCTTAGATGCAGCTGCCACTATTGACTGTGACATCCAAGGGGATTAACAGTCGGATTGAGTTTACTTACAGCAAGCACTCGTACCTTCACCACGTAACAGCCTGGCGGTTCATTAGATTGACTTGGTTGCTTACGTCATGGGCATGAAGGAGTTAGAACACTCCTGGCAAAATTGATACACTGTGTTATGGTTAGTGTAGTACCTGAGGGGGTGGAGCATGACTCAGGGATTCTCTCATTGGATATTCTTTGAATCCTTGTGTCATGCTCCGCCTCCTTTTGCCTTACACTAAGCATAACATAATGTATCAGTCTTTTTAAGGTAATGTAACTAGCTTAATTAAGGTACATATAAAAGAATACTATGATAAACATTTACATTGAATTCAATATTTTCTTTTTTAATGGTAACATAAGTAATAAAAAATATTTTCCCAAGTTCCATAGGGTTTCTTATAACCAGTGATAAGTGTATTATTTAAAAAAAAATTTAAGGCAAGGAAGATCGAAAAACACCATTTTCAATTGTCAACTGATCAAACTTCATAGCACTAAATTTTTGTATTACATTACTCATTGTTTTTTTTATGGCTTCTTGAATATCCTTGTTCCTTATACTGTAGATAATGGGATTCAACATAGGAGTCACCACCGTGTAGAGGATGGTCACAACTCTATCCTGCTCTGAAGAAGAAGCAGATCGAGGATGTAAATGCATAAGCATGATGGCACCATAGTAGAGAGATACCACTAGTATGTGTGAGGCACATGTGGAGAACACCTTCTGCCGTTCCTTACTGGTTCGGATCTTTAGGACAGTTATGGTAATGCAAAGGTAGGACAAAAGAATTAACAAGAAAGAACCAAGAGCAACTATAGCACCTGAGATGTACTCTGCCACCTCATTGAACCAAATATCTCGGCAAGAAAGTCGAAAGAGTGGAGGCATCTCACAGAAAAAGTGACTAATGAGGTTGGACTTACAGTAGGGAAGCTGAAAGGTTAGAAATGTGAGAATAAATGAGTTTAGAAAACTCAAAATCCAACATCCAGTGACCAGACCTACACATAGTCTCCTGTCCATGATAGATGTGTAATATAATGGGTTACAGATAGCAGTATACCTATCATAGGCCATGACGGCCAGTAGAAGACATTCAGTGCCACCCAAAGCCAAATGAAAATACATCTGTGTTGCACATCCCACGAAGGAAATACTCCTGTCCGGGGATATTGTGTTTTGTAAAATTTTTGGGACTACGGTTGAGGAAAAGCAGGTGTCAATCATCGAGAGGTTACTCAAGAAAAAGTACATAGGGGTCTGAAGTCTGCGGTTGAGTCTAACCATAAGGATCAGTAAGACGTTTCCCGACAACGTTATCATGTACATCATTGAAAACATCCAGAAGAAAATAATCTGAAGACCAAAAACATTGGAAAGTCCCAGAAGAATAAAAGTACGAATCAATGTTTGGTTTACATTCTCCACAGCATTGTCCAACATATTTTCGTTTTTTTGGGATGAAATGCAAAATGAATGTAAGATGAAGAATAGTAATGAGGTTTAGCCTATACTTGTAGAACTATTGTTAAGATTTATGGAAGATAAGAGTCAATTGATTATTGGCACCTATATTTTAAAAATCAACATAAAAAAGTACAAAAACAGTAATTGTGACAGTAGAGTTTTAGAATCCTCAAAAACATAACACTGTGAGATACTTCTAGGCTCCACAAATACTATATGGTCTTAGGTTAACCAAGAATAGTAGTCAACTGGGGTAACACTAGTATAGGAATTGACCTGGTATTATACAATAAAGTTGGTGAAGCCAAATTGTTGATGGTAGATATCTCCCGTAATTGGGACTGATAGCACTGTCATGATGTCATTCCTGAGATGTTCACAACCTAAGTTGTGGTTCCATACGCCCTATATGTGAAGGATATGGATGCACCTACAGTACTACAAGTGGTGGATTTAAATACTATCTGACAACTTTTTACTTTACCCTTATGAGCTGAGTCCCAATTAAAATGCTCCAGTTTGTTTAAGATAAGCGCTAATGACTTGAGAGCCTCAACCCAATTAGCTGTTCAATATTGCCTTTGGGGAGAGGCCATCAAGTCTTCGGGGCTGGTGTTGTTTTAGTGAGAAACCTTATACATGTAAAAAGAAAGTTGGTACATTTTACGGGGTTACCATTGATTCAATTATATTTTTGAACATTTTTATTAATATGTTTTTTATTTATGTGTTGGCAAAAAAGTTATTTAACCACTAAAGTAATTGTCTCACCACAGCGAAGACCCCCTCTATGAAGTTTATTGAAAAGTTTAGGCAACCCTCTTAATGTATTTTTTCAGTACTATGATAATGATGACCTATTATTAGGATAGGCCATTAATTTCAGGTCGATGGGTCTGGCTCCCTTCAGCCGCTACCATCAGCTTGCCTTAATTGTTTACCAGACACAGCGCCGTACATTTGGTGGTGGCTGTGCCTAGTATTGCAGCTCATTTGAATGGGACTGAGCTGCAGTACCAGGCATAGTCACTACTAAATGTATGGCACAGTGCCTTGTAAACAGTTCTAAAAAAAACCTTTAGAGTGGAGCTAAACATTTGACAAACTTCTGACATGTCATAGAGACATGTCAGAAGTTTGCATAGGTAGGGTTTCGGAGCACTGAGGCCCCCACCAATCGCTATAACAAAGCAGCTGAAGCACTCGTGTGAGCGCTCAGCCGCTTCGTGTCTGTTCGGCTTTTTCCGGAAAGCCGATGTATCGGAGTACGGGCTCAGACTTTCTATTGAGTACGTACCTTGATACATTTATTTCCGGAGAAAGCCGAACAGACACGAAGCGGCTGAGCGCTCACACGAGCGCTTCAGCTGCTTCGTTTTAGCGATTGGTAGGGGCTTCAGTGCTCGGACCCCACCAATCCAAACTTCTGACATGTCATTATGAGATGTCAGAAGTTTGCCGAATGTTTAGAGCTCTAGAATCGGAAGAAAGTTTTTGGGTTTTGCTTCCTGGCATCCCAGCAGTTTTAATGTGTTGAGGCAGATGCATGAGACATATTTATTTTGCGGGACACGCTGTACTTTCTATGCTGACCAATTTGGAATAAATATAATTTTGAATTATTTTTGGAGAATTATTATCATTTTTTTTTATAATGACGTGGGGTCCCCCCCATTTTCATAACCAGCCAGATACAACACAGCAGCAGACAGCATTACCAGGGTGGGACGGGCCACTGTTTCTGGCCTTTCCCAGCCTAATAATCCCAGCATGCAGCCGCACCAGTACTCGACCATCACTACAGATGGTCAGGTACTGGTTTGTACCCAGCTCTCTCAGATATCCCTGGTGGTAGTGGGTACCGGGGTAATAATGGGATTTAGTGTTAACGTCTGAACCGGTTAACACTAAGCCATGCCTTAATAATGGACGCCGTCAATCAGCCAGCGGCCATTACTAAGGCGGTAGTAATGAAGTTTAAAAGAAGATTGAAAATAAAAAAGCCGTCATCGCAGTAGTCCTCGAATCGGACGTAGTTCAACGTCCAAACCTGTAAAAAATATAACACACAAAAAAAACCATTAGTAACACATGTGGTAGGCTTAGCTACAGGGCCCATGTGTGATACAGTTTGTTGGACCCTGTATCTAAGCCTACCACATGTTAGGCTTAGATACAGGGCCCCAGCAGACAGTAATCTTATACAGTGTAAGATTACTGTCTGCTGTGGTCCTGTATCTAAGCCTGCCTTGTGGTAAGCTTAGATACATGGTCCAACAGACAGTATCACACATTGGCCCTGTATCTAAGCCCATGTGTGATGCTGTCTGTTGGACCCTGTATCTAAGCTTACCACATGGCAGGCTTAGATACAGGACCCCAGCAGACAGTAATCATGTTACACTTACCCAGATCTTCGGTGCAGCGGATGTCCTGACACAATCCAGCGTCGTGACATCATGCACGGCGCACAGCGTCATGATGCGAGAAGATGTCAGGACTTCCTCTGCGCTCAGGAAGGAGGGTAAGTATAGTGGTGTTACTATAGTAACAGGGGCACGTGAATTTTATGACATAGGCCCCAGTTACTATAGTAAATTTCTATAGACGCGGTGTGGAGGTTTGCGGCCCAGTCACATACGCGACCGCTGCGACCCCTGTAGATGCAGTCGCCCGGGGATCTGGGGCAGTGGGCTACTCCGGGCTTGTGCCCTGGAGGTCCGGTGCTAGCGATGCCCCTGGGTCTGAGTCTAGGGTCTGAACTAGTTTGGGCATCTGAGTCTGGGGTCTGAGTTAATCAGGGGCAGGACAAGCTCTGTTGGTGCCCGCCTTGGGTGGTTTTAGAACACACCCCAAATTATGCCTCATCTAGTGTTGACTGCCTGGTTTCCTGGACCTAAGCCAAGACTCTTCCTCTCATTTCTATCCTTCAGAAGTGGATTCCACCATGAATACCTGATTATCTCTTTTAGATAGGGGTCACTGCTGATGATGTGCCAATGTCGGGCAAGGATATCTACAACATCTTTATGTCTGGAGTTGTATGTAGTTATAAAATGATGTCTCATCATCCCTCATTCATCACTATCATGAAACATCATTTTATAACTACATACAACTCCAGACATAAAGATGTTGTAGATATCCTTGCACGACATTGGCACATCATCAGCAGTGACCCCTATCTAAAAGAGATACTCCCCAAAAAACCTCAAATGACAGATAGGAGGGCCATGACATTGTGCAACGCACTTGCACCAAGTAGGTTACGTGTGAAGAACCTCTTGTACAGAACATGTTCCCCACCGTGGTGGGCTCCTTTAGATTCGGAAAACAGAGATTTCTATGCTGCCAAAGCATTTCACATAGAGTGGGTACTTTTAAATCTTTCACCATGGATGAATTTCCCATTAAATTCGTTCTAAATTGCAGTAGTAAATATGTGGTATATTTACTCCGCTGCCCTTGTGAACGACAGACTGTAGGGCCTTCACGTAGGAGAACCAAAAGACACAGATCCAATACTAATTTAGACAATCGCAAACACAGCGTCTCCGACCATTGTACTGCAGTCTTTGATGGTATTTCTAAAGCCCCCATCGAACAGATATCGGCCTCTACTCCAAGAAAATGTATTAGAATCAAGCAGAGAGAAAATTACTGGATCTACAAAATGTCTACTCTAATCCAAACCGGCTCAATGATATTATTGAATCTAATTTTTAATATACCCTAGGACATAATTTTATTTAGAAATAGAATACCCCCATCATTGTACGTTCCCCTATAGACCTTATTTCTCCCTTCCCTGAGTTTCTTTTGTTCCTCTCAGTGTCTGAATACCCCATAGTCACTATGGGTCACGTACCAATGACCATGGGGCTGTGCATCATATCATTTTACTATGGATTATGATATAATTCACACTGCTCCCCCCACCTTCTCTGATATTTGTGTTCTTTTTTTATTATGTAGATCTGATGCCGGATCATTCCTCTTTAGCTTTACTTGATGTCAAATTCCTATGACGATGGTTTTACCTATTTTACCTTACTAGACCCTGTGTTTAGATTATCCCATATCATATTCCCTCTTTCTCCATGAGTTGGTCTGGGCCCGCACATCTCCTGATCAGGACGATCATTGTGGGTCATTTTCATTAGACAGCCTGGTGCTCGCGCTCACTGACATCTTGTCTGATGTTCCCTGACACATACTCAATAATCTGACTGATCATTCATAGCTCATGTATTTTATCTGTTTAACCCCTTAGCGACATGTCGCGTACTAGTACGTGACAGCCATTAAGGAGAAGTATGGAGCAGGCTCACGGGTTGAGCATGTCCATACTTAGCCAGTGCCGATTGTGTTATACAGCCTACGCCTCACTGCAACAAGTGGAATCAAAGATCACTTTGATTCCGCCCGCTTAACACCTTAAATGCCGCGGTCAATCGCGACCACGGCATTTAAATTGTTAGAATCATGTGGGCATCCCCCCTCCAACGCGCCATCTTCCCTCCCCAAGATACAATCGGGTGGTGACATGGCATTTGTTATGGCAGCCTGGGGGCCTAATGATGGCCCTCAGGTCTGCCATCTTTGTACTCCTTTGAAGCCCTTCCTCTGGCAGGCCTTCAAAGGGGACTGTCAGTATCACGATATACTACAATACATTAGTATTGCAGTGTATTTTGCAAGCGATCCGACGATCGCTGCTTCAAGTCCCCTAAGGGGGCTAATCACAAAAAGTAAAAGACAGTTAAGTAAAGTTTTTTAAAATGTTCCAAAAAATATATATTAAAAGTTAAAAAAAAAACCTTTCCCAATTTTTCCCCTAAAGCAATGTTAGAAATAAATAAAACGTAACATAACTGGTATCGACACGTTCGTAAAAGTTCAAACTATTACAATATAGCGTTGTTTAACCTGCTTAGTGAATGCTGTAAAAATATATATAAAACATGCAAATTGCGATTTTTTTCAAAAGGGTATTGGTGAAAACTACAGCTCAGTTATGGCTCTCAGAATATGGTGACACAAAACATTTTTTTATTTTAGCAAATGTTGTTTTATTGCTCCCATATTGTATCTCCTGCTATTCATGTGTATTGTAACTGTGCTGTTTTGCAGCTTTCTGATTGACTGTGTGATCTGTCATGCTGAGCGATCCTTTGTTCCCTATGACATCACTTTTACCTGCTCTACCGTTTGTTTGGTTTTTTCTTCCGTTTTTTTTTCTTCTTCTGTTTTATCTCCTATTTAACTGCATCTCTGTTGTACTGCTGTAATAGCCTGATGAAGATGCGGGTCTGGTGTTGAAACGCGTAGCCACTGTTATATATGCGGATTAAACTCCAACACTGCATGATTTTTCTGAATGTTTATTTCCCAGATTTTCTATATTTTATCTGCATACATTTGCGACGGTGTCTGACACCCACCAGTTTTGGGGATAGCTGCAGCCGACCATACGTTATTACCTGTCTACACCAGTGTTGTACCTGTGGTTGTACCTCTCTCCAAGGGGAGCGATTTTATTATCGCCCTATAGATTTTCACTTATCCTGTTTGATATGCACGATGTGGCGCAGTGTGTCACCTTTTCTTCTCTAGGTTTGTTCACAGAAGCGGTAAAATACTTTTTGAGCCATGTCTACAACCATCAGTGAAGCATGACGGAGAATCTGTCCAAGGTTTGGGACTATAAAAAAATTGGTGACGCATCATAATTGCATATAAGTGCAAAAAAACTTTAATACTTTGAAGGATTTTTTTTACTGCAAACGAATGACCCCAAGTACATTGCTGTGTAGATCAAGACATACTTACTGTATCAAACAAAAAAGCTGCTGGTATGGTCAGAAAAATGGACAGGACGCCCAAAAGCAGATAGCTCTACATAATTGAAGGTCAGCAACGTAACTAAAATTCATAGGTCCCCAAAGCAAAATTAGGTGGGCCCAATTACCACCTAGTGATGACAGCAATATAAGTAGCAATAATTAAAAGTATGGATAATAGCGCCATCTATCAGAAAATCTACATAATAGTGGTAGATAGCACAAAGCTACCAACGTGTTATTCTGACACAAAAAGGAACAATGCTCTTTCACCTGATCCGATCTATTTGTCTCTAAGCGTCATCGCAGCTACAACGGATGCTATAGTAAAAGTTACACCCATGTTGAAGGTGTTTGGATTTTATTAGATCGTGAGAAGCAGAAGAAGCCCCAACTTTTTACACTTTGAAGGTATGGTACTATGAAGATATTTACAAGTAGTATGGAAAAATATCCCTACAAGTCTCCCCAAAAATAATTGAGCTGTAATAAGGGGTGCTGAGATGGCAGACGCACCCAGGCCCTAGTGCCTGAGGGGCCCAAAGACCTCTTTGTCACATAAGAATTGTTACACTAGTATTATAAATGGTACCTGGTGGGTGAGGGCGTTGTTACAGATTTGGCATTGGGGCCCAGGAGCTTCAAGTTATGCCTATGCTTATATTGGACTTTTGGAAGGGAAATAAATTAAGGAGGATGTGTTACTCTGCAGGGAACCCTACATATGCATCCATGTCGGTATAGTTAATGGACTTGAAGGTTTGAAGGTAACATTTTCAATGGAAAAGTTTACTCATTGTCTTTTTGATTGACTCCTTGATGTCCTTATTCCTGATACTGTAGATAATGGGATTGAGCATTGGGGTCACCACTGTGTAGAGGATGGACACAATTCTATCCTGTTCCGGGGAATAACTAGAACGGGGCCGTAAATGCATGAACATGACCGTTCCATAGTAAAGAGCAACAACTGCAATGTGGGAAGCACATGTAGAAAAAGCCTTCTGCCGCTCTTTTGTGGAGCGTAACTTGAGAATAGTCATTGTAATGTAGAGGTAGGATACTGATATTAACAAGCAGGAGCCAAAAGCAATTAATACACCTGAGATGTACTCGGCCACCTCATTGAACCAGATATCTCTGCAAGAAAGACGAAGAAGAGGGGGCATCTCACAGAAGAAATGGCTGACAAGGTTGGACCTGCAATACGGTAATTGGAAGGTAAAAAATGTTAGAATGAATGAGTTTAAAAAACTCATGGCCCAACATCCCCCGACTAGTGATAAGCAAAGGTTCTTGTTCATGATAATAGTATATTGTAATGGCTTACAGATGGCGGTGTACCTGTCATAGGCCATCACAGCCAATATCAGGCATTCTGTAGCACCTAGTGCCAAATGGAAGTACATTTGGGCTGCACATCCCGAGTAGGAAATACTTCTGTCCCGAGATAAAGTGTTGACCAGCATTTTGGGTACTACAGTAGAAGAGAAGCAAATGTCGACAAAGGAAAGATTACTGAGAAAAAAGTACATGGGGGTCTGAAGTCTTGAATTGCATCTCACCACTATGATCAGCAGAAGATTTCCAGATAAAATCAGCAGATACATTATCGAAAAAATGAAGAAATACACAATTTGAAGACCAACAATTTTAGATAGTCCCAGAAGAATGAATTGGCTCACAGAAGTTTTATTGACGTACTCCACAACATCCTGACATGGCTCAACATAGGAATAGTAGAAAATATAAAAAAAATGAAATATGTGTGGTAAAAAATAGCAAAAAATGTGTTCTATAAAAATTATTTTATCATTAAAAAACGAAATGTGTTTTTTTTTTTTATAAAAAATTGGTAATGGATAAAAATTTTTTAAAATATTACAATTTCTGCTTATCTAAAGTTATTGTATTCAAAAAATAAATATTAGTATTGGTCGGCTTTAATAAGTATCTTCTTATCATGTTTAGAATAAATTCATCTCTATAAGAAATTCAAAAAGAAAAAAAATTCAAAAACAAAATTCCAAAAATAATAAAAAATCTAGATAGTGACAATTACAAAAAAATGTAATACAATGCTCTAACTATTTATGCTGAAATATAACATACTAACCTTTTTTAAAAATTGGCTTATTGAAAAGATGACAAGGGAAGATCATTTTTGTATAGAATTACTCAGAGAATTAGAATTTTTGAGCCTTCTGTTTCCAGCATTGAAGCACTGGCATCAACAGTCAGGCGTCTGAAGACGTGAGCATTACAAGATGGGACTTTAAATATGATTGCATGAGAAACCATGAGAATCTTCTTCATTCCCAGTTGTACGTCTAATTGAAAATTTAGTTAAAAATATTTCAAAAATTGCTTTGAAGATTTGAAGGGTCCCAGCTCTATTAAAATGCTCGTGTTTAAATAAATAAGTGTAACTGGGGTCTTGCCCAGAGCGGAGCAGAGCGCTGGTGTCGGCTCTGCTCCTGGACTCTGTGGAATTCCCTGACATCGCTGTCCACATATGAACAGCGATGTCTGGGGCTTCCCCAGAGCCGGAGTCCCGAGCAGAGCGCTGGTGTCGGCTCTGCTCCGGGACTCTGTGGAATTCCCTGACATCGCTGCCCATATATGGACAGTGTGTCAGGGTCTTCCCCAGAGCGGAGTCCCGGGCAGAGCGCTATTATCGGCTCTGCTCCGGGACTCTGGGGAAGCCTCTGACATCGCTGTCCATACATCGACAATGATGTCAGGGGCTTCCCCAGAGCAGGAGTCCCAGTGATGTCAGGAGCACAGCTGGAGTCCCAGGAAGAGCCTACTAGCGCTCTGCCTGGGACTCCAGCTCTGGGCAAGCCCCTGACATCACTGGGGCAGCCTCTACAGAGGGCACTGGGGCAGCCTCTACAGAGGGCACTGGGGCAGCCTCTACAGAGGGCACTGGGGCAGCCTCTACAGAGGGCACTGGGGCAGCCTCTACAGAGTGCACTGTGGCAGCCTCTACAGAGGGCACTGTGGCAGCCTCCACAGAGGGCACTGTGGCGTTATCTACAAGTGGGTGTGTGACAGTATCTGAAGAGGACACTGGCATTATCTAGGGGTGTGTTGCATTATCTACAGAGGGCACTGTGGCCTTATCTACAGAGGGCACTGTGGCCTTATCTACAGAGGGCACTGTGGCCTTATCTACAGAGGGCACTGTGGCCTTATCTACAGAGGGCACTGTGGCCTTATCTACAGAGGGCACTGTGGCCTTATCTACAGAGGGCACTGTGGCCTTATCTACAGAGGGCACAGTGGCCTTATCTAGGGGTGTGTTGCATTATCCACAGAGGGCACTGCGGCAGCATCCACAGAGGGCACTGCGGCACTATCTAAAAAGGGGCTGCCCAATCTTGACATGTGTGCTAACTGAGCCGCCGGACTGCATTTAGCGACACAAACTGGAAAGCTGGATTGTTGAAATAAGCACGTGGAGAAATATCTCAAATTTTAAACCTAGCTGTATTATTATAGTAATGTAGTATTATTATTCTAGTAATATAGTGTTATAGTAGTTCAAATAACTAATTGATTAACAATAATTTTGTATTGTATCAAATTTGAAAGTAATGCGGCCCGTCAACTTCCCATTTTTTCTATATGCGGCCCACTTACCCGGCCGAGTTTGAGACCCCTGCTCTATACAGTGGTAACACCAATGTTAAATCCTATCATCTATAGCAGGGGTCTCAAGCACGCGGCCCGCGGGCCGCATGCGGCCCCTGGGGCTGTCATCTGCGGCCCGCGGGACACAGAACCGCTAGCATCGGCTCGAGACTCTGGAATTCCCTGACATCGCTGTCCACATATGAACAGCGATGTCTGGGGCTTCCCCTGAGCCGGAGTCCCGAGCAGAGCGCTGGTGTCGGCTCTGCTCCTGGACTCTGTGGAATTCCCTGACATCGCTGTCCACATATGAACAGCGATGTCTGGGGCTTCCCCAGAGCCGGAGTCCCGAGCAGAGCGCTGGTGTCTGCTCTGCTCCGCGACTCTGTGGAATTCCCTGACATCGCTGCCCATATATGGACAGTGTGTCAGGGTCTTGCCCAGAGCGGAGCAGAGCGCTGGTGTCGGCTCTGCTCCTGGACTCTGTGGAATTCCCTGACATCGCTGTCCACATATGAACAGCGATGTCTGGGGCTTCCCCAGAGCCGGAGTCCCGAGCAGAGCGCTGGTGTCTGCTCTGCTCCGCGACTCTGTGGAATTCCCTGACATCGCTGCCCATATATGGACAGTGTGTCAGGGTCTTGCCCAGAGCGGAGCAGAGCGCTGGTGTCGGCTCTGCTCCTGGACTCTGTGGAATTCCCTGACATCGCTGTCCACATATGAACAGCGATGTCTGGGGCTTCCCCAGAGCCGGAGTCCCGAGCAGAGCGCTGGTGTCAGCTCTGCTCCGGGACTCTGTGGAATTCCCTGACATCGCTGCCCATATATGGACAGTGTGTCAGGGTCTTGCCCAGAGCGGAGTAGAGCACTGGTGTCGGCTCTGCTCCTGGACTCTGTGGAATTCCCTGACATCGCTGTCCACATATGAACAGCGATGTCTGGGGCTTCCTCGAAGCCGGAGTCCCGAGCAGAGCGCTGGTGTCGGCTCTGCTCCGGGACTCTGTGGAATTCCCTGACATCGCTGCCCATATATGGACAGTGTGTCAGGGTCTTCCCCAGAGCGGAGTCACGGGCAGAGCACTATTATCGGCTCTGCTCCGGGACTCTGGGGAAGCCTCTGACATCGCTGTCCATACATCGACAATGATGTCAGGGGCTTCCCCAGAGCAGGAGTCCCAGTGATGTCAGGAGCACAGCTGGAGTCCCAGGAAGAGCCTACTAGCGCTCTGCCTGGGACTCCAGCTCTGGGCAAGCCCCTGACATCACTGGGGCAGCCTCTACAGAGGGCACTGGGGCAGCCTCTACAGAGGGCACTGGGGCAGCCTCTACAGAGGGCACTGGGGCAGCCTCTACAGAGGGCACTGGGGCAGCCTCTACAGAGGGCACTGGGGCAGCCTCTACAGAGTGCACTGTGGCAGCCTCTACAGAGGGCACTGTGGCAGCCTCCACAGAGGGCACTGTGGCGTTATCTACAAGTGGGTGTGTGACAGTATCTGAAGAGGACACTGGCATTATCTAGGGGTGTGTTGCATTATCTACAGAGGGCACTGTGGCCTTATCTACAGAGGGCACTGTGGCCTTATCTACAGAGGGCACTGTGGCCTTATCTACAGAGGGCACTGTGGCCTTATCTACAGAGGGCACTGTGGCCTTATCTAGGGGTGTGTTGCATTATCCAGAGAGGGCACTGCGGCAGCATCCACAGAGGGCACTGCGGCAGCATCCACAGAGGGCACTGCGGCAGCATCCACAGAGGGCACTATCTAAAAAGGGGCTGCCCAATCTTGACATGTGTGCTAACTGAGCCAGCGGACTGCATTTAGCGACACTTAAACTGGAAAGCTGGATTGTTGAAATAAGCACGTGGAGAAATATCTCAAATTTTAAACCTAGCGCTATTATTATAGTAATGTAGTGTTATTATTCTAGTAATATAGTGTTATAGTAGTTCAAATAACTAATTGATTAACAATAATTTTGTATTGTATCAAATTTGAAAGTAATGCGGCCCGTCAACTTCCCATTTTTTCTATATGCGGCCCACTTACCCGGCCGAGTTTGAGACCCCTGATCTATAGCATAAGTAATAAGGATGTCATGGGAGTCCATTGTTGGACTGGTCCACCAGGGCATCGGGGGATGGATGTAGTGCAGTGTATTAGAATAGAGATCAGGGCTTCATCCTTCAAGTCCCCTAGTGGGACAAAAAAAAAGTTTAAAAAAAAGTTGTATAAAAATAAATAAATAAAACTTTTAAAGTAATAAAAGTAAAAATCCCCCCTTTCCCCTTAAGAGACCTTTATTATTAAAACTATAAATAAAATAAACTATACATAATTGGTATCGCTGCGTCCGTAATGGCCAGAACTACAAAATTAATTTGTTATTCATCCCGCGCGGGGAATGCCGTAAAAGAAAATAAAAATAATAATCCATACCAGAATCACAATTTTTTGGTCACATCCTCTCCCGAAAAATGGAATAAAAAGAGATCAAAAAAGTCGCATGTACCCAAAAATTGTAATGATTGAAACTAAAGTCACACAAAAAACAAGTCCTTGCACGGCTTTCTTGATGGAAAAATAAAAAAGTTACGGCTCTTAGAATAAAGCAACACAAAAAGTTAATTATTTTTTTAAAAAGTATTTTACTGTGCAAACGCCAAAAAACTATAAACATCTGGTATCACCGTAATCATATCGCCACGCAGAATAAAGTGAATATGTCATTTATTGCTATAAAAAAAGGAATATAAAACAATAGTAGAATTGCTATTTTTTAGTCACCACGCCAATTAAAAAGTAGAATAAAAACCGATCGAAAAGCCGCATGCACATCATGAAAACTACAGTGAATTCCTCAAGGGGTCTAGTTTCCAAAATGGGGTCGCTTTTAAGGGGTTTCCCCTGTACTGGTAACTCAGAAGCCCCCTAATTGTGACATGGCGCCCAGAAACCAATCCAGAAAAATCTACATGCCAAATAGCGCTCCTGCCTTTCTGAGCTCTGCCGTGTATCCAACCAGCAGTGTATGACCACATATGGGGTATTGACCTAATCATGAGAAATAGCTTTTCAAATGTTGGGCTGCCTTTTCTCCTGTATTCCTTGTAAAAAATTTAAATTTGTACCTTTTATCTGAAAAATATGTGATTTTCAATTTCACAGCCTAATTCCAGAAAATTCAGCAAAAAAAAAAAAAACTGTGGGTGTCTAAATGCTCACTATACTCCTCGATAAATTCCTTGAAGGGTGAAGTTTGCCAAATCGGGTAACTTTTTGGGGATTCCACTCTTTTGGCACCACAAAATCTCTTAAAAAATATATTCTAATAAAAAGGAGGCCCCAAAATCCACTAGGTGCTCCTTTGCTTCTGAGGCTGGTGCTTCAGTAAATAAGTGCACTAGGCCACATGTGGGATATTTCTAAAAACTGCAGAATCTGGGCAATAAATATTGTTTTGTGTTTCTCTGGTAAAACTTTCTGTTTTACTAAGAAAATTGAATAAATAAGATTTCCTGCAAAAAAAAAATGAAATTTGTAAATGTCACCTCTGCTTTGCTTTAAATTCCTGCGAATTGCCTAAAGGGTTAAGAAACTTTCTAAATGCTGTTTTAAATACTTTGAGGGGTCTCATTTTTAAATTGACAACTGAACTGGTACCTAAAAAATAAGGGCTTTTGAAATTTTCTTCAAAATATGAGAAATTGCTGCTAAAGTTCTAAGCCTTGCAACATCCTAGAAAAATAAAAGAATGTTCAAAAAAATTATACCAACATATAGTAGACATATGGGAAATGTGAACTAGTAACTATTTGGTGTGGTATTACTATCGGTCTTACAAGCAGATACATTAAAATTCAGAAAATTGCAATTTGTTTTTTCCAAATTTTTCTAAATGTTGCTTTTTTTCACAAATAAACACTGAATGTATCGACCAAATTTTGCCACTAACATAAAGTCCAATGTGTCATGAGAAAACAATCTCAGAATCGCTTGGATAGGTATAAGCATACCAGAGTTATTACCACATAAAGTGACTCATGTCAGCCCAAACTAGGCTACGTCATTAATTAAACTCCACAATGGTTATATATGGCATCCAGGGACCTAACAAAACCTCCAGACTGTTATATGTGAATGTCTATTAGGCAATGTCTAATGCCTCATGCACACGACCATTGTGCCAATTGGGCCACTTTTGATGGCATCCGAGTGACACCCGATAGTCTTCACGGACCCATTCACTTTAGTGGGTGAATCAGGTCTGTGAAAAATGGTCCGAGTCTCCGATCCGAGGAAAGATAGAACATGTCCTATGTTTCCTCGGATCACTGACGGGGCTCGGACGGCACACACGGTCATGTGCATGAGGCGTTAGGCATGGCCTAATAGTTACTGTCAGTTTCTTGCTGAGGTCAATATTGCAATGAAATACAGAGATAAAGGAATAAAAATTATCATCACTAGTCCTAGTGGAGCAAAAAGATGTAAGGTTCAATAGTTTCGATTTTCTTTCTTATGTAAGTAAAAAACAAAACAAAAGAATTACAACACATCTTACCATACATTCTTTTTCTCTTGAATAAAAGCTATCAAACATAACATAAATGTAATGGGGCCAACAGAGCAATGGACCCACTGGGTCACTAACGGATTTGGCTTTGGTCTAAACCAGGAAGCGGAGTCTATGGGATTGGACTTTTTCACAGGAAATCCGAAGGTTGTTATCCCCGAAGTAGTCTCTGTTAGCAAAGGCTGTCACATTGACAGTAGTCACCAGGACGGAGTACCAAGGCAACAGGCAGGAATTAAAGTCAGGGCAGTGTCAAGGCAGGCAGAGATTGGTCATCAGGATGGTCAGCAGACAGGAAGACGTGGTCAAATATACAAGCTTGGTCGCTACCAGATGAATCAGGAACAAACATCTTTTCAAACTTCAGGAACTTAATGGACATTTTTGTTCAGGCAAGGAGAGATGGGGGAATGGCCCTTGCATGCGCAAAACCCAGAGCCAGAGCGGGTGCTCCGTGTAGGGTGAGCTGGCGTGTTGTTACAATAAATATACTGGTTGGAGAAGACTGCCATGGGGGAACCCTGAAAAATAGTTTCACTCCCAGGGAATGTCTGCTCCAATTCTCCATAGTGTATAAGATTCTGCTCTTTCTAGAGAACCATTGACCAGTTTCCAAAAAACACTATTTTTGAAACACTGGCATACCAGCTTTGTATGTATTATGTCCACCATTGTAAAAGGAACGCTGAGGTAGAATAAATTGGACCCAACCAGTGTAAGTACATTTTCAGAGTTGAAATTGCAGATGCTAGGGAAGTCATAGGCCTTTTCTACGTGGTACATACGATAATGAGGGCAACTTGGTTTGTCAAGTAAAGTAATGTTGGGGTAGATATTGAGTTACGAATAATCACTCTAATGTTATATAGTGAAACAAGCATTGCACACTCAAGAACAGTTCATAGCCCTTAACAAAACGGTTGGGCCTACATGGAGACTTCTTGTAGAATGACTTTCCAATTTTATCGAGTGCCAGCTACCAGCCATTGGAATACTTGGAGTTACATGAGGTCACTCAATAGTTGACATTGGAACGTTGCTCTGCAAAAAGCCTCCATGAAGTCCCAGTCTTATGTGAAAAGATACTTTTGATTAAGAAAAACAACCTAATTGTATATCAGAGAGCTTTATTGACGGTCAATGGAAGCAAATGGAATGAAATGAGACACTTCCCAAATTTGTCATAATGTTAATGGTCTTCCTGATGCATTCTTTAAAGTCTATATTTCTTACACTATAGATGATGGGATTCAACATGGGAGTCACCACTGTATAGAGGATGGAGACCACTCTTTCCCGATCCGGCTTGTACATTGACCTTGGACTCATATACATACACATAACTGTGCAATAATAGAGAGATACAACTGTAAGATGAGATGTACATGTAGAGAAAGCTTTTAGTCTTCCTTTAGTGTAGTGGATTTTTAGTATGGTGGAAATTATGTGGGCATAGGATGACAGCGTCAATAAGAATGAAAGAAGGATGAATAGTACACTAGAGATGTACACTACAAATTCGTTGAACCAAGTATCTGTACACGAGAGCCGGAATAGCGGGGGCATCTCACAAAAAAAATGGTCTACTTGGCTAGACTTACAAAAAGGCAATTGGAAGGTCATGACCACGTGAATCACAGAGATCAAAAAGCTTGCAGTCCATGATCCGGTAGCCAAAGATTGACAACGTCTTTTGTCTACGATAGTGTTATACCGTAAAGGATTACAGATAGCGTTGTATCGATCATAGGCCATGACAGACAACATTAGACATTCTGTACCCCCTAGACCTGTATGAAAATACATTTGTGTCGCACATCCCAAAAAGGAAATTGTTCTGTCCTGGGAAATGGTATTTTTAAGAAGGTTGGGTACAATGTTGGTGGAGAAACAAATATCAATAAATGCAAGGTTACTGAGAAAGAAGTACATCGGCGTCTGAAGAGAGGCATTAAGTCTCACCACAACGATTATTAGGAGATTACCAGACAAGGTCACCATATACATCAGGGTGAATATAAGAAATAAGGCAGATTGTAATCCAGGAATGTTAGAGAGTCCTAGAAGGATGAAGGTCCTCACGAATGTTTGGTTCAAGATCTCCATATCGTTTCGTATGGTTTCCTATAATAATAGATGAGAATTAAATTTACGAACATCGGTAAACTGATGAGAAGATTAGCATTTATAATTTTTGTATAGGTAAATTATTTTCAAAATGTTCTACCTAAAATATACAGAACATTGTAACCCAACACCACTAAATGCCAACTTCTCCACTATACCACCTGGACTAGAAAAAGTTTACTTCCTTCAGCTTTCTGTAGGGTAGGGATGGGACAGCTGCTCTGAGAACCACAAAATTGAGCCACTACTACTGCAGAAATAAAGAAAAACATTCCCAGTTGAACTCTACGAATGGGTGAAATTACAAATTTAACATGTAACTTGAAACGTGTTGTCACGTGCAATAAAGCATTGGAATGATCCATCAGGCATTGTACCAATGTTCTTTTTCAAGGTGATGATAAAACTATTACATTACATTTTTTCTGATTGGTTGGGGTCCTGCCAGCAGGTCCGCAATGTTAGTCAATTAGAATTTCCATGTACAGCTCTGCTCCCATCTACACGCGTTGTGCAGAGAGATGTTACACAGCTGAGTAGCTCATTTTCGTGATTGAAGGACATCCCAGAGGATGGATCACCACCAATCATGAAAGGATGGCATATCCTAGTAATATGCCCTCACTTCTTAAAAGTAGAATGCTCCTTTAACGTTAAAAACTTTTTATTACAATAATAGTACAGAGCACGTATATCATTCGTTTTTAGTTATTAATGTGTCATTGTGACTGGAAATCTAAGACTAGAGATGAGTGAATCTTTCTATATCCTAATCTCCAAAATGTGATTCACTCTGATTCACTGTCAATTTGAAACCTTTAAATGATTCTCTAATACTATTACCTATTAATTCAGTAAGATTATTTGCTAAGAGCCACGTACATAAAATTCTGTTCTTTTTGTAATGGAAATAAGCTTTCCATGTACTGACTTTTTGGCAAGCTTGTGGAGGGCTTGTGTTTGTGCACAGCAGCCGACCTGAAAAAGCAGAGCTGCAGTGTAAGAAATGTGGTACAAATAGAGCAAACTGAGCCTCTGAAGTGATAGATGTGGATTTAGGACTATTTTAGACTCTCATTAGATAATACAGTTAGGCTCTTTTCACCGATAATGGAAGTGTCCTAATAGAGCAAATCTAAAAAGGTAACAAAAATAAATTGCAGATAATGAGTGACATATTATTAACACTTCAATTGAGCCTTCACTTTATTTTTTAGAGCTTAACTCTAATAATTTATGACCATTTTAATACATTGGTGGGCCCATTGCAAAGATTTCATGAGTGCCCACCCCCACTCTTACGAGAGCGCACCACAGCAAAATGTTAAATAGTCTGTAGTGCAGCAACACTACACAAATTTTTCTAATTCTTATGTTTTTTATCCCCATTGCCTTCATTACAATGTGCCCTGAACACAGATGCCTCATAAGTACCTCCATTTCAGATGCCCCCATAAAGTGATTTAGATGTTCCCCAGAGTGTAGGTAACAGACATCCCTGAAAGTGCCTACCAAAGATCCCAACTCCAGAGTGCTTGCAACCGATCCTCCAAGAGTGTTTGCAACAGGCAAGAAAATAATTCCTCCCATGCAGTTTGCAAACACGGTCGGCTCTTCTCTGGTGGTGTCTAAAGTCCCAACATGAAAAGGAATGAGACTCCCCCAAAGCTGGAGGTGCTCAGCATATAGACCAGCATATCCCATTCAGCGTGTAGGTAGAATAGAAAATGCGTCACCCACCGGTATAAAGGCAGGTATTTTATTTCAAACCAACGGCATACAACCAGCGGTGGTACAATGTAGCACGCTGCTGGGCTATGGCCATTTTGCGCTACAGCGTGCTTCCTCAGGCCTCAAAATAAAATATCCCGTTTTTATACTGGTGAGTGACACGTTTTTTTATTCTACCTACACGCTGGCTTGGATAATGTACATTTACCATTTTCTTTCTGCGTACTGAACAGTGCTTCATTTATACTTACTGTACTGTTGTCCAATCCAATGTATTATTAAAATATATTTGCACAGCTTTCTCATCCATGACTATCAGCAAATATAAAGAGTATGATCATCGGCCCAAAATATTACCTAATAAATATACTTGTAATATCCCCAGAGGTATAAGTGTTCAGGTATAAAAGTTCAATCAATTTGCTTTAATGATGGCCCAGCACAATTAGGTCTTTAGGCCTTTTGAGACATTACCGTAATCTCAATAGATTTATCACATGTTCTGAATTTGTTACATTTAGTATTTTAATATGAAGAATTAAAAAAAGAGGCCAGTAATTCACAATGAAACCAAAAATTATTACTTTACTTTGTAGACAGGGCTTAACAATCGAATTACTAGTTTACTGTACTGCCTAGACAAGATAAGCAGCTGTCACACTGACAAATGCAAAGGAAAGATTGTAGAAAATGTTGTGCAATTATCTGCAAATAATGATCAGAATTTCAAATCTCTTATTAGGATTAAAAAAATATATGGTAAAAACTTGACAAAATAGAGAAAAACATAATAATATATCATATTGGATATCCCCAGACACCCAAAAAATTAAAGGAATTATTTATTGTGATCGGTTGACTAAAATAATTTTTTTATTGTAAAATAATATAAATTAAATGCTAATTTATATGTAATCCAAAATGGCACCTAGGAAAAACTGGCCACCATAAGAGAAAGCTTACTGGATACTGTTATACATTGAATAAATAAGACAGTATGACGTAAGCTCCCATGCACCCCAGGCAGCCCGAATATAATCTTTATATCTATACAGGGGATTTGGATCTGTGTATCAGGAAAACAGAGCTCCGAACACCATAAAGACATATTAAAAACTTAATCAGCACAGAATTTTGGACCTAAAAAACACATGATGATAAAAGGTTAAAATTCACTGTATCCATAGGTAAATGCAGCATAATGCAAAATAAATATAAAATTATTCAATTTAAAAAACAAAATTCATGAGGAACGCTGATACTTAGCGGTTCTTGTCTCTGGCTCATGGAGGGGGATCTCGAGCTGTGGTCTCTGGCTGTACAATGTCCATATGCCCTAGTAGGATATATTTGGAAAGGGGTCATTTTAGTTTGCCAACCCCCTTAATATAATAAAAATAGCTAAAAAATTATATATAACAAAAACCCATTTTCTGTCTATTTACCAGTGAACTTTTGTGTGTTTTGTATAATATGTTTATGTGTCACATGTCCATATAGAAATGTGTTGGGCTTCCCATTGTACATTCAGTATTCCTGACTACTAATTAGTTTCAAGATATGGGATATCACACTTTGCAGGGTCGGTGACAGCCCGGGAGTGGACCAGTCCAGTCACCTGACCTGTCACCTGATCTCATGTCAGTGACATGATGTCAGATGACTCAGGTCAGGTGACTGGACTGGTCCACTCCCGGGCTGTCACCGACCCTAGTCAGAAGGAACTCGTCTGCTGCCTGCACCACATGCCCTCCTCGGCTCCTCCGGTGAGTCACGTCAGGCAGAGTGGAAAGTGGTAGCGGTAGGCTACCGCTCTCCGCTCTGTTTACAGTGTGGTGCTAAGTACAATGGGGGGAGTGTGGTGCTATTTACAAGGGGGGTGTGGTGCTATTTACAACGGGGGGAGAGTGGCGCTATTTACAAGGCGGGCAGCGGGCTGTGTGTGGCCCTATGGACAAGGGGGAAGTGTGGCGCCATTTACAAGGGGGAGTGTGCTGCTATCTACAAGGGGGCAGCGGGCTGTGTGTGTCACTATCTACAAGGGGGGGCTGTGTGGCGCTATATGCAGGGGGGTGCTGTGTGGCGCTGTTTACAAGTGGGGGCTGTTTGGCACTGTTTACAAGGGGGGATGTGTGGCACTGTTTACAAGGGGGGCAATGTGGCACTATTTACAAGGGGGGCTGTGTGGTGCTGTATACAAGAGAGGCTGTGTGGCACTATCTCCAAGGGGGGCTGTGTGGAGCTATCTACAAGGGGGGCTGTGTGGCGCTGTATACAAGGGGGGCTGTGCGGCACTATCTATAAGGGGGTGTGTGCGGTGCTATTTACAAGGGGGTTGTGTGTGTTGCTATCTACAAGGGGGGGCTGTGTGGTGCTATATACAACAGGGGGACAGTGTGGCGTTAACTAGAAGGGGGGCTGTGTATGGCGTTATCTACAGAGGGGCGGTGTGTGGCCACTTTCATTTATTTTTTTATTTTTATTTTTATTCTAACTTCCTTATATAACTTTATCGCTTGTAAAATGTAGAAATGCTTTTATGCTCGAGTTACATTAAAAAAAATTGTGAAAAAAAATTAC
Organism: Rhinoderma darwinii; assembly: GCF_050947455.1. Classification (NCBI taxonomy): domain Eukaryota; kingdom Metazoa; phylum Chordata; class Amphibia; order Anura; family Rhinodermatidae; genus Rhinoderma; species Rhinoderma darwinii. The sequence continues at coordinate 7,544,751 of NC_134698.1, read as the reverse complement.
ACCTCATTGATTGGTAGGGAAAGCAAACATGGAGAGGGGGAAGGAGATGTCGGGAAATAAGTTTGGAGGGCGCCCATCTAAATCTTTGCCCCGGGTGCAGGAGAACCTAGTTAAGCCTGTACTTCACCGGCTGATCATATAGTTTTGGCAGCCTAAAATATTATCGTTCTCGGCAGCACATCTCAGGGAAAAGAGGGTGATGTGCTGCCGACATGATAGAAATGTATGGGGACGAGCAATCGGAGTAACGGGCGCTCATCCCCATACATACATACATAGCTTTACATACAATTATGTATAGGTAATTCGATTATTAATGCTCTGGCTATAAAGATTATTTATAATATACATTTTTTTATTCTGTGGAATGCTTGGACCTCTTGAAGGATGTTTCTGTCTTAGACATTTATGGCATATCCACAGGGCATGCCATAAATGTCTGATAGTTTGGGGTTCCAGCTCTTACTTGGCTGTTTCCATAACCAACCATAGACTTAAGTGGAAAGAGCTCAGCCTTTGCTTGGATGAGGTCACAGCCGGTCTCATAACTTGGCAGAATAGGGGACAGAGGGTCTCTTACCTATTAGACCTTTATGGAATATAACATGCATATGATTCAAGTTCTGTAGAGTAAACTCGACACATCTATAAAACATGGTAATGCACAGATACTGATCTACCAAGCCTAAAGACCAGGTTGTAGAAACTTTTTAATGTTCGGGCATGAATGTCATTACATACATTTGATCCTTCAGTAATATGATATAATAGTCTTTCTAATGGTGCCAGTGAAGTCCTTATTTCTTACACTGTAAATGATGGGATTCAACATTGGAATCACCACTGTATAGAGGATGGAGACCACTCTATCCCGGTCTGGGGAGTAACTGGATCGTGGACGCAAATACATAAACATAATGGTTCCATAGTAGAGAGAGACCACTGCAAGGTGGGACGCACATGTAGAGAAAGCTTTTTTTCTTCCTTCCGTGCAGTGGATATTTAGTATGGTGGAAATGATATAAACGTAGGATAATAGTGTCAATAAGAAAGAACAAAGGGCGATAAGTCCACCAGAGATATATACAGCAATTTCGTTGAACCAAGTATCTGTACATGAAAGCCGGAAGAGTGGGGGCATCTCACAAAAGAAGTGGTTAACCTGGTTGGACTTGCAATAAGGCAACCGAAAGGTGAAGACTGCATGGATCACAGAGTTCAAAAAGCTCACAGTCCATGATCCGGCAGCCAAAGATAGGCAAAGTTTTTTGTCTATGATAGCGTTATACTGCAAAGGTTTACATATAGCAATGTACCGATCATAGGCCATGGCAGCCAATATTAAACATTCTGTAGCCCCTAGAGCCAAATGGAAATACATTTGTGCCGCACATCCCAAAAACGAAATTTCCTTATCATGGGATATTGTGTTGGCAAGAATTTTTGGGACAATGGTGGTGGAGAAGCAAATGTCAATGAATGCAAGGTTACAGAGGAAAAAGTACATTGGCGTCTGGAGACGGGAATTAAGTCTCACCACAATGATCAGTAGAAGATTCCCAGACAATGTTGCTGTGTACATCAGAAAGAACAGCAGAAAGAAGACCAGCTGCAAGCCAGGAGCGTTAGAAAGTCCTACAAGAAGGAAGGTTCTTACCAATGTTTGGTTAACATTCTCCATATCATTTCCAATTATTTACCTGAAAGATAAGAATGACCTTACTAATCATGGTTGTACAAATGGTGAAAATGCAGTTTTTTTTTATGGTAGAGTAGAATTTTTTTTTAACATATGCTTTTTGAAATTTATCTCGATGTAGCTATATAGGGATCTTCTTACAAATGAAGCATACACTACTTTATCATAAAGGTTTTTGAAGACTCAAAACAAACATCATTTCATATGGAGATATTATCTGAGCTGTGTCTTATACAGTACACAGCTTAACTGGAGGTAGCTTAAAACAATTGAGAGAATGGATGGCTTAAAGCCACACTCTGTTCCGGGATAACATTTTATATATGATGGGGTATACAGAGTAATATTACCTGGTGTCCTCCAGTTATGCCCCTCTGCTGTGGATCCGCCATTCTAGGGTCCCCTCTGTGCTGTCCCAAAATAGTCGCTGCGCTTCTTAGACTCCGAGTCTGAGACACTAATCTCAGATTGGCCAGAGCTGCTCACGTGAGGGAGTGTCAGAGGGAGTGTCTTAGACTCTCAGTCTGAGAAGCGCTGTGGCCATTTTAAGACAACACAGAGGGGACCCTAAAACGGCATAGCCACGGCAGAGGGGCACAACTGGAGGGCACCAGGTAATAATACTCCATTACTCCACTTTTCTTATCCACTAAGGATTTACCATCAGCATAGAAGGGGATTCTTTACTGTAAGAGCAGTAAGACTACGGAACTTCCTGCCGAAGGCTGTTGTGATGGTTGGGTGTTATCAGTAGTAGATTCTAGAGATGGCTCATTGATCGAGAGATTTATTCTGATATGTGTAATCGTGTATAATTTTTGGTCGTAATTATGCACTTGTCAATTCCAAGATGTTGTTTTGTCTTCCTCTGGATCAACACTTGACAGATTTGTGTCTATTTTCAACCATAATATAATACTTAAAACTTAAAGGGGTTTTTTCTAGATTCAAAAAATGTTTCCGAATGGAGAAAATTACACAAAATAACATCCAGTGGTCCCTCTTTGCTTTCCTTGCTGCAGCTATGACGTGGCCATATACCCCATGATTGTTACAGCCAAATACTGGCATCAGTGGTGTATGGCATGATACCGCTGGGGTGATAAAATTAATTGAAGTTAATCACAGAGGGTCGCCTTATGATGAAATTATTGTCTAGGGATTTGTCATAACCAGACAACCCTGTTAATAATAATGGAGTAACATATTGCTCAACAAAAAATATTATGGTAAGTTTCTTTGAAAGGCTTAAAAGTAATAACACTTTTAGATTTATGGCTTGGTTAACCAAATTAGGACCAATCATGGTACATGTACATCATAGGGGGTTGTAAACAGAATGCTCATGGGTTGTTTATTAGAGTTGACACCCTGATTTAATGGCTGGGATCGGAGATAATGCCGATCCCAACTGTTTAACCACTTAGATGCTATTAAAATATAGGATTGTCTTATCCACACGATGAACACGTAAAAAAAAAAGAAGCCAGAATTGCTTTTTTTGGTCACCTTGTTGCCAGCAAAAAATAGAATATAAAGTGATCAAAATGTTCCCCATAGTTATACCAATAAAAACTACAGGTTGCGTGCAGAAATTAAGCCCCCACACAGCTCCATTGACTAAAAAATAAAAAAGTTCTGAATTTCACAATATAACTACACAGTTTTTGTTTTTTTAAATGTTTTTATTTTGTAAAAGTAGTAAAACATGAAAATAACTGTATAAATTTGCAATCGCTATAATCGTATTGACCGGTAGAATAAAATAAATATATAATTTTTATCACAGGGTAAACAGCGTAAAAACAAAACACAAAGTACAATGGGGAAATTACAGGTTTTTTTTCCATTCTGCCCCATAAAATAATTTTTCCAAGTTTCCTAGTACATTTATGGTACATTAAATGGTGCCATTAAAAAACTCAACTTGTACCACAAAAAAAAGCCCATGTCATTGGAAAAATAAAAAAGTTCTAGCTCTTGGAAAACAAGAAGGGAAAACACAAAAATGAAAAAAAAAAAAAAACATGGCCCGGTCCTAAAAGGGTGAAGAAGGTTTTGATATCCCATAAGTGTGTTATTATTGGGAGTCCTACTGCTGGGTATCTAACTGATCCTAAGAGTGGGATTGCCACTATCCCTAGCAGAGAGGTCACAGCCAATCTCCATCTATCAGAGATGAGCACTGACTTGACTATTACCGTATCTCCCATATACAGGGAGAGTCACATGTAGTCACATGAACGTGTAATACAGTACGTCCGAGTGATGGCCGTTTAAACAACGGCCGTCGCATGAACCTATGTAATTCAAGGGGGCAGTTCACATGGCCGTTGTTTCAACAGACCGTGAGAAGGGTCCGTGAGAGAATAGTACAATAGGATGCTTCACACATCCCTCCATAGACCCTAGTCTATGGGGGATGTGTAATAACGCGACTCGTAGCGTACAGCACGGATGCACCTCGGACGTGAAAAATGGTCGTTTTTCACGTCTATGGTTCACAACGTTCGTGGGAATCCGGCCTAAGACTGACAATTATCGAGATAAACATTGTACAATAGATACAGTTATAATTTTTTAATATTTTGGCTAGGGTTTCCAATCCATCTAATAATGTGTTCATTATCACACGGATAAATATACAATAAAACATAATATATTCACCCACCTGTATTACAATACAAAATGTTACAGCCTTTATACCAAATTGATGGTTGATATGATCTCAAGCTCCACAACTTCTCAAAAATAGCTTAGGAATATTGAAAGGTGATGTCACCGATAATCAATAGTAATGTTCAAAGTTACACAGTAGTAGGAGCTCATCACCACTATCTATATGGTCACCCATGCAGACTTGATGAGACCCTCCACTAATGTCCCACCGAGTAGACCATAGAAAGAAGGTTCTTTCTGGTTCCTTGGATCCTTCTTTCAATGTTCAAACTTACAACACAGTAGATATAGAATAAGGTGGAATTCAAGATTCAGGACGTTCAACTTAGTAGTTGATGTCCATCCATTGGAAAGAAAAATGAGCCCTGAAGAGGCATTAAAAATTATTTATCCGTGTATCTTGAATTAGATCCATTCTCCACTCGGCCATTGCTCTCGATATTCTTGCCCAGCTGCCTCATGCGCAACTGCATCTTACAGCAAAGCCGAAGAATATCATCAATGTCCCTAACCATGAATATATATATATATAATTAAAATATTCTCAAGTGTCTTGTTTAATTTAAGATCTGGGAAAGTACAAGAAATAGAATTCAATGATTGGTCTGAGTGTTGGATTCTCCCAATACAATTACAAGATCGTTGACTTTTTGGGACGTTAGCCTTCATTATATAAAGTTATTCACATGTAATAAAGTTGTCAATAGTTTTCCGTCATCTTAACACCTATTTATAGCAAATACTACACTCAATATCATGTGTGTGATTTTTTTGTAGAAATAAATTTTTGTATAGAAATATATTTCTAAAATGACCCCCAATTCCACAGTATGGAGATAGAATAATGATCATAGCCAATGGCAGGGGTGTTATATGAACTCAAGTTTAAAAGGTGGATGTATTTATAATATATACAGTGAAGGAAATAAGTATTTGACCCCTTGCTGATTTTGTAAGTTTGCCCACTGTCAAAGACATGAACAGTCTAGAATTTTTAGGCTAGGTTAATTTTACCAGTGAGAGATAGATTATATATATAAAAAAAAAGAAAATCACATAGTCAACATTTTTGATAATTTGAATATTTATTTGCATTGTGCACAGAGAAATAAGTATTTGATCCCCTACCAACCATTAAGAGTTCAGCCTCCTCCAGACTAGTTACACGCTCCAAATCAACTTGGTGCCTGCATTAAAGGCAGCTGTCTTACATGGTCACCTGTATAAAAGACTCCTGTCCACAGACTCAATTAATCAGTCTGACTCTAACCTCTACAACATGGGCAAGACCAAAGAGCTTTCTAAGGATGTCAGGGACAAGATCATAGACCTGCACAAGGCTGGAATGGGCTACAAAACCATAAGTAAGACGCTGGGTGAGAAGGAGACAACTGTTGGTGCAATAGTAAGAAAATGGAAGACATACAAAATGACTGTCAATCGACATCGATCTGGGGCTCCATGCAAAATCTCACCTCGTGGGGTATCCTTGATCCTGAGGAAGGTGAGAGCTCAGCCGAAAACTACACGGGGGGAACTTGTTAATGATCTCAAGGCAGCTGGGACCACAGTCACCAAGAAAACCATTGGTAACACATTACGCCGTAATGGATTAAAATCCTGCAGTGCCCGCAAGGTCCCCCTGCTCAAGAAGGCACATGTACAGGCCCGTTTGAAGTTTGCAAATGAACATCTGGATGATTCTGAGAGTGATTGGGAGAAGGTGCTGTGGTCAGATGAGACTAAAATTGAGCTCTTTGGCATTAACTCAACTCGCCGTGTTTGGAGGAAGAGAAATGCTGCCTATGACCCAAAGAACACCGTCCCCACTGTCAAGCATGGAGGTGGAAACATTATGTTTTGGGGGTGTTTCTCTGCTAAGGGCACAGGACTACTTCACCGCATCAATGGGAGAATGGATGGAGCCATGTACCGTCAAATCCTGAGTGACAACCTCCTTCCCTCCACCAGGACATTAAAAATGGCTCGTGGCTGTGTCTTCCAGCACCACAATGACCCGAAACATACAGCCAAGGCAACAAAGGAGTGGCTCAAAAAGAAGCACATTAAGGTCATGGAGTGGCCTAGCCAGTCTCCAGACCTTAATCCCATCGAAAACTTATGGAGGGAGCTGAAGATCCGAGTTGCCAAGCGACAGCCTCGAAATCTTAATGATTTACAGATGATCTGCAAAGAGGAGTGGGCCAAAATTCCATCTAACATGTGTGCAAACCTCATCATCAACTACAAAAAACGTCTGACTGCTGTGCTTGCCAACAAGGGTTTTTCCACCAAGTATTACGTCTTGTTTGCCAAAGGGATCAAATACTTATTTCTCTGTGCACAATGCAAATAAATATATATAATTTTGACTATGTGATTTTCTTTTTCTTTTTTTTTTTTAAAATATAATCTATCTCTCACTGGTAAAATTAACCTAGCCTAAAAATTCTAGACTGTTCATGTCTTTGACAGTGGGCAAACGTACAAAATCAGCAAGGGATCAAATACTTATTTCCTTCACTGTATACTATCCACTGAACCGCCCTGTTATGCCTAAAAAATTGTGTCGTGTAGGCCGGGTGTGTACCGTTTTGTTACACTTTATTGGTGATAAATCTGCACAACCATAAGTCTAATAAAATAACATGTAATTTACTTCCGGGCTTCTGTATTATATATCTTGGCATCACATTGATTTAGTGCAGGGGTCTCAAGCACACGGCCCGCGGGCCGCATGCGGCCCCTGGGGCTGTCATCTGCGGCCCGCGGGACACAGAGCCGCTAGTATAGGCTCTGCTCCGAGACTCTGGACTTCCCTGACATCGCTGTCCACATATGAACAGAGATGTCTGGGGCTTCCCCAGAGCCGGAGTCCCATGCAGAGCGCTAGTACAGGCTCTGCTTCGGGACTCTGTGGAATTCCCTGACATCGCTGTCCATAAATGGACAGTGTGTCAGGGTCTTCCCCAGTATGGAGTCCCGGGCAGAGCGCTAGTATCGGCTCTACTCCGGGACTCTGTGGAATTCCCTGACATCGCTGTTCATATATGGACAGTGTGTCAGGGTCTTCCCCAGAACGGCGTCCCGGGCAGAGCGCTAGTATCGGCCCTGCTACGGGACTCTGTGTAATTCCCTGACATCGCTGTTCATATATGGACAGTGTGTCAGGGTCTTCCACAGAGCGGTGACCCGGGCAGAGCGCTAGTATCGGCTCTGCTCCAGGACTCTGTGGAATTCCCTGACATCACTGTCCATATATTGTCCATACATGTCAGGGAAGACCCTGACACACTGTCCGTGTGTCAGGCTCTTCCCCATAGCAGAGCCCCAGGCAGAGCGCTAGTATCGGCTCTACTCCGGGACTCTGGAATTCCCTGACATTGGTGTCCATGTTTGGACACACGATGTCTGGGGCTTCCCCAGAGCCGGAGTCCTCGGCAGAGCACTTGTATAGGCTCTGCTCTGGGACTCTGGGGAATTCCCTGACATCACTGTCCATATATTGTCCATACATGTCAGGGAAGACCATACATCGACAATGATGTCAGGGGCTTCACCAGAGCAGGAGTCCCAGTGATATCAGGAGCACAGCTGGAGTCCCAGGAAGAGCCTACTAGCGCTCTGCCCGGGACTCCAGCTCTGGGGTTGCCCCTGACATCTCTGTCCATATATGGACAGTGATGTCAGGAGCAGAGCTGGAATCTCAGGCAGAGTGCTAGAAGCGGCTCTGCTCCGGAACTCCAGCCCTGGGCAATCCCCTGACATCACTGTGGCATCATCTGCGAAGGGCGCTGTGGCAGCATCTGCAGAGGGCACTGTGGCAGCATCTGCGGAGGGCACTGTGGCAGCTTCTGCGGAGGGCACTGTGGCAGCATCTACGGAGGGCACTATGGCATCATCTACGGAGGGCACTGTGGCAGCATCTACGGCGGGCACTGTGGCAGCATCTGCAGAGGGGACTGTGGCAGCATCTACAGAGGGCACTGTGGCAGCATCTACAGAGGGAACTGTGGCAGCATCTACAGAGGACACTGTGGCAGCATCTACAGAGGGCACTGTGGCAGCATCTACAGAGGGCACTGTGGCAGTATGTACAGAGGGCACTGTGGCATTATCTAGGGGTGTGTTGCATTATCTACAGAGGGCACTGTGGCATTATCTACAGAGGGCACTGTGTCATTATCTAGGGGTGTGTTGCATTTTCTACAGAGGGCACTGTGGCAGCATCTACAGAGGACTCTGTGGCAGCATCTACAGAGGGCAATGTGGCAGCATCTACAGAGGGCACTGTGGCAGCATCCACAGAGAGCACTGTGGCAGCATCCACAGAGGGCACTTTGGCAGCATCCACAAAGGGCACAGCGGCAGCATCCACAGAGGGCACTGCGGCAGCATCCACAGAGCGGTATTATTATAATAATGTAGTATTATTATTATAGTAATATAGTGTTATAGTGTAAAGGATCTGCCAGACACAGCTTCTGTGTCTGGCAGATCCTTTACATATAATAGTTCAAATAACTAAGTGATTAACAATAATTTTGTATTGTATCAAATTGAAAGTAATGCGACCCGTCAACTTCCCATTTTTTCTATATGTGGCCCACTTACTCGGCCGAGTTTGAGACCTCTGATTTAGTGTGTGTGATTTTGAGAAAGAACACCGCCAGGATATGCCCTGATTCTTTAGTAGCAATGTCAGTCGGCCTGTGGCGTTGCTATAGGGGTAGCAGCGGTTGCAATTGTGACTGGACCCCGAAGATAAGGAGGGATCATATCCCCCCGCACCACATCTGTCCCCAGTTACTGCAGTAAATGAGGTATATGTAATAAACAACACAAGCCCCTGTTGCTGGTTGTTGTGAACGGAATTCAGTAGTTGGAGCCGGAAGCAGATAGCTCCGACTACTGTATAGTGGCCGTGCTGCAGAACTGCAGCTCTGCTCCTATTCCCTCGAATACTGCAGTGCTGCAGCTCGGCCGGCATTTCTTTGACCGGAGCCATCTGCTTCCGGAATGAACCAGTTGATCGATGTGGGGTCCAGGTGTCGGACCCCCACTGATCATATACTGATGACCTATACTGTGGATAGTTCTTCAGTTGTCCAGTCATGGACCACCCCTTTAAGACCTTAGCAACACCCCTGGCTGCTAGTGCTGCCTTGATGGGTCACTTAAAAGACCCAGCGATGTAGATGAAATCTGCGGGCCGTCGGCCATGAAAAGAACTTGGGGGGGGGAAGAAAAAACATTTAACCGAGACCCTTGAGCCTTTAGCTACGTCCCTGCTGCAGGCGCTGGTGCTAGTACTGTGGAGCATATAAGCGGTTTCTTCTAGAGACCTCCAGGGGGTCAGGACCTTGGTCCCTGTCCCCGGGGTCAGGGCCTTGTATGAGCAGCAACAGACTAAGGAATTCTGAGGTGACCAGAGGGGAGTAGTGGAGTGGTGAGGGGAGAATACATTTAGCAGTAGTCTAATAAGGGAGTAGTCTGATCGGTGGGGGGGACAATGTACGGGACCCACCATGGACCTTTACCTTACTCTACCCCAAAAAGGCGTACATTTGTTGGGCTGTAGTGGCCCGGCCATCTATGCCCCTTTTTTCAAAACCTGGCAAGGGTGGCGTAGAATGGCCAAGAGTCAGAATTATCTTAGCAAATTGCGACTTTTGGGCCTTTTGTTACCTTTGTGGCTAAAATCCCCCAAATAGCATAGACAATTTGTGACTCATGAACTCATGTTTTTTCTTGTTCAAAGGTGGTCATCTTGCACCAGACAGTATTTTGGACTACATGAGACTTTTTGATCACTTTTTATTCCATTTTTTTGTGGGAGATGAGATGACCAAAAAATAGCGATTCTGGCGTTTTTTTTTTTGTTTTTTTACGTCATTCACCGTGCGGGTTAATAAGTTTAAACTGGGATAGTTCAGACTTTTACGGGGACGGCAATACCAGTTATACAAATTTTTTCCTTTTACATTGCTTTTAGTGGAAAATGTGAAAAGAGTTTTATTTTGAACTTTTAATACTTTATATATTTGTATAAAAAAAACTTTGTTTAACTGTTTTTAACTTTTTTTTTACTGGGGGACTTGAACCAGCATTCATTGGATGGCTAACACAAGGCAGATCAAAGGGTTTAAACGAGTGGAATCCCTCTTTTTACACTGAAGCGTTGGCTATAAGATGCAGTCGACATGCTCGTTCTATTGGGCAGGCTCAGCCTGTGTATACTCCCCCACTCAACCTCCGCTGTACATATATGCCGGATGTTGGGAAGGGGTTAATAGGAGCGATGCTTCATGTTTGCTCCACCCATACAGATTATGTAATCAGGGTATATTCACATGCGGCAGATTTGTTGCAGAAAATCCTGTGACTGGATAGATCAATGTTTGATCTATGGGGGTCTGACCTCCAGGACCCTCTCCGAGCTGAATCTTTGGTGATCAAAAAATTCACTAACGCTTCATGCACACGAATGAGGGTGCCGTCCGAGTCCCGTCAGTGATCCGAGGAAAGATAGGACATGTTCTATCTTTCCTTGGATCGGAGTCTCAGACCATTTTTCAAGGGCCGATTCGCCCGCTAAAGTGAATGGGTCCGTCAAGACTATCGGGTGCCACTCGGATGCCGTCAAAAATGGCCCGAGTTGCACAACGGTCGTGCGCAAGAGACCTAAAGAAGTTATTTTACTTTTCTCTATGCATCGGATAGTATTTCTTACATAAATACAATACCCTGGTCCTCAAATGGGTAACTGCCAGGGTGACAGGCATAGCAGCAGATAAGGGAGGCAACCTCCACTTTTAAAGGAGCCCTAAATGTTGTAGTTAGGGGTAATTGTGCGTCCATTACTGGAAAGGGGAAGGAATGTGGATAGTGATAAAGGGGGACGAAAGGAAGTAGATAAGTGTGAAGGCAAAAACAGAAAAAAAATAAGAGAGTAAGAATCAACCTTTTAATTTCTTAAATAGCTGATGGATGACATGGTCGAGTGTAACCCCTTTTCGATGGGGCAGCAGTGTCACTTGTTACAAAATTAACATTTTGTAAAAATTTTATACATATAAATCAAGACCAAACCGGCCCATAAATTAGAAACCTTTTCATTTTAACCTTTCTAATGGGTGTCTTTGTTGTTGTCTACAATGGTTGACTTGTGCGAAACAGTAGTGATAGACATATTGAACTCACCATCCAAAAACCCATAAAAAAGTTAATAATTTTATTCATTTAAAATAAATGTTACATATTTAAGACGTAGAATTTGGCACTTATATAGAAATTAAGAAAAGGCCCTTGGTGCCAGTATCTTCTTAAGACTTCCTTTAACTTCCTTGTTTCTTATGCTGTAGATGATGGGATTCACCATGGGAGTTACCACCGTATACAGGATGGACACTGCTCTGTCTTTCTCTGGTGAATAGCTATTTCGAGGACGCATGTACATGAAGACAATGGCACCATAATATAGGCAGACCACTGCAAGGTGGGAAGCACAAGTTGAAAAAGCCTTGTGTCTTCCTTTGGTTGATCGGATCTTCAGTATGGTGGAGATGATCTGTACATAGGACATGAGCGTCAGTGCAAATGCAAGGAGAGCAAATATTCCACCAGAGACATATACTGCTATTTCATTCATTAAAGTGTCTTTACAAGATAGCCGAAAGAGAGGAGGCATCTCACAGAAATAATGGTCAACATGTTTGGACCTACAGAATGGCAAATGGAAAGTGAAGTAGGCATGGGAAGCGGAGTTCAGAAAAATTGCAAACCAAGTTCCGACGGCCAACTGAATACAGATCTGTGTGCTCATAATATTGCTATAGCGTAGAGGGTTACAAATGGCCACATATCTATCATAGGCCATAATTGACAAAATAATACACTCTGTTCCACCCAAAGATAAGTGGAAATACATTTGAGTTGCACATCCCAAAAAAGAAATACTCTTGTCTTCGGCCACAGTGTTTATCAGAAGTTTAGGCACGATGGTGGAGGAAAAACAGAGGTCAATGAATGAGAGGTTACTGAGGAAAAAATACATGGGGGTCTGAAGCCGAGTGTCAATCCGCACCACTACAATGATAAGAACATTCCCTAGTACGGTGACTATGTACATGACCAGGAATATTACAAAGTATAAAGTCTGCAGGTAAGGGTTGGTGGAAAGTCCGATAAGAATAAATCTGAACGTGGCCGTTTGGTTCATGTCCTCCATAATACTTGTCACCATAGAGCTCTGGAAAAGAAAAGTCAAGTAAGACCAAGAAGAATGGGGACAGCGTCAATGTGTAATGAAGAGTGTTACATATGTGTGACTGTGGTCAGAAAAAATTTGGGTAAAATGTTCATCTTAGGTTCCACCATAAAAACAACTGTTTTACGCGTATGACCCATCATCTTACATAAAAGTTAGTTAGATGGGATTCTGACCTCTGTAAGTACCGTGGAGCACCAAATCTTCATTCTCGGCCAGAGAGTAGAGCGAGCATGTTCTGTCCGTCTACATAGGGATGAATGGGAGAGTTGGAAACAGCCATTGAGCGCACTCAGCTGTTTCTGACACTCCCATTCAACTCTATGAAGAGGGACGGCCCATGCTCATTCTGCTTTCTGGCCAAGAATGGAGATTTGGGGCCCCTTGTTCTTGGCAATGGTGAGGGACACAGAGATCGGACCCTACCTAACTTGATTATCTGAATATACCTGAATTGGTAGTTGAATTTGTATTAGTCCTCACGTACACAGCTATAATACGAACCCATACAAGGTACATTATAGAACACACATAGAACTCTATGGTCTATGTGCATGAGGCTTTAGGCTGGATTCACATGAGCATGTTACGTCCGTAAAGGACGGAACGTATTTCTGCCGCAAGTCCCGGACCGTACACACTGCAGGGAGCCGGGCGCCTAGCATCATAGTTATGTACGACGCCAGGAGTCCCTGCCTCGCTGCTGGACAACTGTCCCGTACTGTAATCATGTTTTCAGTACGGGACAGTAGTTCCATGGAGAGGCAGGGACTCCTAGCATCGTACTTAACTATGATGCTTGGAGCCCGGCTCCATGCTGTGTGTTCGGTCCGGGATTTGCGGCCGAAATACGTTCCGTCCATTACGGACGTAATGTGCTCGTGTGAACCCAGCCTTAGAGTAAAGAAAAAACAGACAACTCCAAGTCTTGATATTTATTCTGTGTTTTGGTATCTAATTGATAATTAAAGGGATTGTCTGGTTTCAGCAAGTTAATGTTATTTTTTTTTGATAATTAAAAGTTATACAATATTCCAATATACTTTCTGTATTACTTCCTCACGATTTTCAAGATCTCTGCATGTTGTTATTCAGTAGCAACATTCATTGTTTTCTTCCAGTGGATACAATTCTGTCCATGATCATGTGATGGAAACACAGGTGCACGACTCATTACATGGTCATGTGATGGACACATAATTGCTGGGATTGTTACATGGTCATGTGATGGACACACAGGTGCACGGCTCGTTACATTGTCATGGAATGGACACACAGGTGCACAGCTCATTACATGGTCATGTGATGGACACATAAGTGCTGGGATTGTTACATGGTCATGTGATGGACACACAGGTGACGGGATCGTTACATGGTCATGTGATGGACACACAGGTGCTGGGATTGTTACATGGTCAGGTAATGGACACACAGGTGCTGTGATCGTTACAGGGTCATGTGATGGATAGTTGGAAGACACAGCTCTGAGACACATACTGTGTGTCCCTCACATGGCCATGTAACGAGCCACGCACCTGTGTGTCCATCACATGACCATGAACAATAAAGGCTCCTATTGAATAACAACAAGCAGAGATCTTGAAGACCATGAGGAATTAATACAAAAAGTATATTGGAAAATTGTATAACTTTTAAGTATACAAAAAATAACATTATTTGCTGAAACCGGACCACCGCTTTAAATATATAACATAAAAAATAAAAAAAATACAAATAATAGGATTGGATAATTGTAAACTAAGAATTTCAAAGGGATTGTATCTGTGACTATGATAGGCTAGAGCACTAACCGGCAGTAATAACATGCACTAAATAGGAAGGATCTTAGTCAAGACTTACTATACCTGCCCAGATGTTGAAAATTACATGGAAACCTATAGGCCTATATTGCATTGGTATACCGATAAAGTCTTAGCTACCTAGAACTGCAGGGCCTCCGTGCACCACAGTACATGATCCATGCACACAACCCTGCCCAACAATAAATCTCTATTCAGTCAGATGAACATGAAGGATTTCAAGTTAATTAGTTAATATAAAATAATATTGTTTATAATACTAGAAAGTTCAACCTTAAAGGGGTTGTCCACTTTCTGACAATAGATGATCTATCCACCAGATAGGTCCTCAGTATATGATCGGTGCATGTCCGACACACGGAACCCGCACCGATCTGCCACTCCGGCTGCCACCGTGCACCGGATCTTTTGAACAGTATGCAGTAGTTGGAGCGGAAGCAGATGGCTCCGACCATAGCACAGCGGCCGTTCAGTAGAATTGCAGCTCTGCTCCTATACACTTGAATAGTACTGCAGCTCGCCACTATTCTTTGACTGGAGCCATCTGCTTCTGGCAATATTGTCCGGTGCCCGGAGGTAGCCGGAGTGGCGGATCGGTGCGGGGTCCGGGTGTCAGACCCGCACCGATCATATACTGATGACCTATACGGTGGATAGGTCATCAGCTGTCAGAACGTGGAAAACCCCTTTAACTGATACATGTAATTCAAGATCTGACCATCCTTTCTAAATACTTGGAAGAAATAAATTATTCATCTTGCTAAAAATCATCAGCTTGTATAGACAGGGTTGTCTATCCTACTCTACAATATCTAGTCTGTACTTGTACTTGACAATATTTTGTGCCTGTGTTCTTTTAAATGTATTACCTTTAATTGGAATGAGAAGGCGCCATAGAAATCCAAAAATAGTAAAAATGATGATAATAATTGTAAAAACAGTAATAATAATGGGGATAATAACAATCATAAATATTATTAGTAATTATAATAATATAAAAAAGTTATAATAACGTATATTTCATCCTCTTTAAAAAAAAAAATTGTCAAATACAGAACAAATTTAAATTCAGATAAATGTAAAATATTTCCATTAGTTACTACTCTCAACTTTGGTACCGAGACAAAGCTTATGATTTATTTTATTACTAAATTAACTAAATTAATTTGACCTTATATAATGTATTTCGTATTTTTATTCAGATTTTAAATATGTTTTTATTTTACAAATATTGATTTATTTGGCTTATTTAAAATTATATTTTAATTTTAGATTCTTATTTTATCATGTTATTTTTTTATATTATATGATTTATATTATATCACCAGAGGTTTTTTTGTATGCATATATTTTTTTCAACAAAAAATTATTTCAAACAGATTTTTTTTAAATAAAGGATAAATCCACTAGAATATAATCTAAAATTTGAAAAACATAAAAACGAAAACTTTTTAAATGAATCAAAATAAAATAAAACAAGCAGTAACTATTGGATGTTATGAAGTGCAATGTCTATTGAACTTACTGTAATCTCTAAATTTTTGTTGGTTCAATTTCAATGTTTCGTCCTCAAACAATTATTAGGACTATGTTATTTGTGAATTATTTACAATTGTATGTTGAACTACATTATGGGAGCTCTGCTTCGGTGGGCCTAATGGGTGCCCAGTTCAGTTGAGGTATCTGTCGCTGATTCTAAAGTAGAATGATGCAGGAAGCTCCTGTAGATGGGAGCAAGCATGAACTCTGCAGTGGTCGGCCTTAAATAATATCATAATCATATCCTGATTGCTCCCAGAAGAAGGTATCAGAAATGGTCCCTACACAATTATGAGGTTCTAGACAATAATATCCCCAAGCTATACATTATTCATAATTTGCGTATTCTTGGAAATAATATCATAATAATATAGATAGAATGGACAAAGAAGGACCATGTATGTCCATGAAAAAGAAAAAAGTTTAATCTTGTTGATCCAGAAGAAGCCTGAAAGATATGGGCCAATTTCTTCAGATGAAGTTAGTGGAAAAACATAATGATGATAATCATATTAGTAAATTATTTGTATCTATAAAAGATTCTTTTGTCTCCATCAGTTTAATTTTTTTTAGGACCCTGTTTTCATAAGCAAAAGTTCAGAGTAGGCATTTGTCTCATACCATTCCGATTAATATTGGTAAAACAAGGCCATATTAATACAACTCGAAGTGCATTTCTTCGAGTGTTAGAAGATCATTCCTCATTAGTACCAATCTGCCATGCTAAAGCCAACTCATTTTTGTTGTTGTGTGGTTCAATAAAGTTTTTATCAATGACATCTAGTCTTCAAACTAAGGAAAATGACCTGCCCATATGCAGATCCTTGAATTCATAAACAACTATTTAGATTTATCCATCGCTCTTTGCACTAATCAGAGAGCCCTTGGCTGCTATGTATAGAACCTCAGGCTCTATTCAAAGTATTCAAAGTTGATATATTGTGGAAATGTGTCACTGTATGTCTATGATACTCTAGTTTATCTGGCTGATATGGGCCATTCTCAGGTTTCCCTACTAGAGTTTTTGGACGGTTTTGGGTCCTTCACGGCCTTCATATAAATTGGGCTGCAATATTCCCACAAAAAGTCTTCCTTCCCCCTGCTTTCACTCTGTAGAGTTCTCTACTAGGAGTCACTCAATTGAAATATCTTGGGATCTATGACCTCACTTAAAGGCATTGTGTTGCCAGAAAAACATGTTTTGTTTTTTTTAATGAAACATTTAGTGTGTGGGTGATTAAACATTGTTCACATTTTTTTTATTTTTTTCACGAGTCAGGAAATATTATAAATTAATTCTAATTTATAATACTACCCATTTTTGGTCACTAGATGGAGCTATTCCCAAAATTGCAGCATTGCAACATTGGGTTAAAAGCCCTCGCTCTAGTGAGCTCTCAGCATCCCCCCTCCTTTATCCTGGCTAGTGCCGGGATAAACGAGGGGTTTGAACGGTGTGACCTCCTACACTGTGTGTCGCCATTTTTTGAGCTAACACACAGTGTAGTAGGTTTACATACAGTAGTAAACACACACAAACACGAACATACATTGAAATCTCTTACCTGCTCCTGCCGTCGCGGCTCCCTCCGGCCCGTCCGCTCCGTTTGCTGCCGCTGGTCCAAGTGCACAAATCCGGAAGCCGCGACCGGAAGTAGTAATATTACTGTCCGGCCGCGACTTCCGGTCCACAGGAAAATGGCGCCGGACGGCGCCAATTTCGAATTGGACTGTGTGGGAGCGGCGCATGCGCAGTTCCCTCACAGACGCCGTACACGGAAGTCAATGGGACGGGAGCCGTTCGCAGTCCCTATGGGACTGTGGCTGCCGTATTCCATGTCTGTATGTGTCGTTAATCAACACAGACAGAAATGGAACAAAAAATGGCAGCCCCCATAGGGAAGAAAAAGTGTAAAAATAAGAAAATGTAAAACACAAACACACAAATGAATATAAACGTTTTTAATAAAGCACTAACATCTTTAACATATAAAAAAATAATTTGTGATGACACTGTTCCTTTAAGTAAATTAATTTCTAACCATTAATATTGACTCTCTGCGGCATTTGAAACCAAGCTAAAGAAAAACAGGCTTCTTTACCTCTTTCATTACTAGGTAGGATTAAACAAAAATTTCTGTATGTTTTAAGGTTTGCCCGGTTTGTTTGCCTCGATCTCTTTTAAACGCATTGACTCTCTTCTGCGGGAATTTCCGTATTAATACAACCTGGCTGCCCATGCATACTAATTACCAGGTACGAGTAATGCGGCCAGAGCCCTGGTGGGCGTACTCATTACGGCTCATGGAAGATTGGCTAATAGTTTGTACTAGTGTCCAAGCAGATGTGCTGCCCCCTTTTCTCCTGTGGAGGTGGTGGCATGTCTGTTGATGAAGACCATTAACCCCTTCCCGACATTTGACGTATCCATACATCATAGCCGGGTAGGGGAAATATGGAATGGGCTCATGGAGTGAACCCGCTCCATACGATGTGGGTGTCGGCTGTTACAGCCGACACTTCAGAGTAACGAGTGGGATCCCGCTCAAGGGCGAACCCGGCTCATTTAAACCGTTAAATGCCCTGGTCAGTAGCGACCGCAGCATTTCAATAGTTAGAAAGAGGGGAGGGGGGCGACCCCCTCTAGCAGCTCATTGCACCCCCGCAATGCAATCGCGGGGTGGCAATGGTTGCTATGACTGCCTGTGGGCCAAAGGCAGGGCTTAATAGAAGCCTGTCAGAAAGACGATATACTGCAATACATTGGTATTGTAGTATATCGTGCAAACGATCCAACAATCGCTGGTTGAAGTCCATATACTTTTTATGACTGTAAATACTGTGTAACTTTGGGTATAAATTATATGTGAGAGTTGTTTAGCGGAGGTGTAGGTTTAAACTCGTTTGATTACTTTCAGAGGTTGCTCTGTATAGTTACATAGTTAGTACGGCTGTAAAAAGACATAAGTCCATCAAGTTCAAGTTTAACCAAGGGTTGGGAGAAAGGGAAGGGATATGGGTAAACTATAGAACGTTATTTTGCCCCTATTGATCTAGAGGTAGTTAAAAAAAATAAAAAATACCCAGGCATTAACAAATCAGCCCTAAAATGGAAAAATGTCCTTCCTGATCCCAAGTGGCGATCAGACTGGATCATTTTGGAAATTTTCTAAGCTGACCTTATGGTAAAGAAGGCTTGTCACCTCTGGAGATTGAGCCTTTTTTTCTCCAGAAGGAGGAAGCGCCCTCTTGTCTTTTGACGGGATTTTACATGGAACAGGCTTTCACCATATTTTCCTTCCTTAATCTCTTTCCAATGCTAAATACATTTCATTATTTTAATCTTTCCTTATAACTTAAATTCTCCATTAGCATTAGCTTAAATTTCCATATAACTTAAATTCTCATTAGCTTCGTTGCTCTTCTTTGTATTTTTTCCAACTCCAGAGCATCCTTTCTATGAACTGGAGCCCAGAACTGAACTGCATATTCTAGATGAGGCCACACTATTGCTTTGTAATGTGATATTGTTATGTCCCTGTCCCGCGATTCCATGCCTCTTTTAATACACAATAGATTTCTGCTGGCATTAGAAGCAGCTGATTGACATTGTGCTGTTATTTGTGTATGATCTATCGGTTCACCCTGATCCTTCTCAACAAGTGACTCTCCCAGTATAGCTCCCCCTAGGACATATGATGCATGAAGATTGTTGGTACCCAGATGCATAACGTTACATTAAAGCTCATTTGCTAAGTTTATGCCCAAACACTCAGTGTATCCAAGCCGGCTTGTAATTTATGAACATTTCCCATAGACTAATCAATACTACATAGCTTGGTGTCATCTGCAAAAATATAAAAAGACCTAATAATCCGATCCTTTATATCATTAATAATTTAGTTGAATAATAGTGGTCCCAGCATTGAATATTGTGGTACATCACATATTACCGGGGACCATTCAGTAGGAATCATTGACCACAACTCTCTGGATACGGTCCTTGATACAATTTTCAATCCAATTACAAACTATACTTTCTAAACCTATAGACCTTAATTTACCCATTAGGGGTCTATTAGGGACAGTGTCAAATGACTTTGCAAAGTCCAAACACACTATATTCATATACTCCTGTATAAAGTACCTCAATAGCCCCTCAATCATTTTTCCCACGATGGATGTTAAGCTTACTGGTTTGTAATTACCCAGGGATGACCTAGAGCACTTTTTAAAAATGGGCACCACATATGCCCTGCGCCAGTCCCTTGGCACTATACCAGTACTAGAGAATCTATGAATATTATGAACAGGGGGGGGGGGACGACAGAAATAACTGAAATAAGTACTTTAAGAACTCTAGGGTGTAACCCATCTGGCCCCGGAGCCTTGTGCACATTTTTTTATTTAACTTAGCTTGGACCACATCTACATTCAGCCAATTCAGTATATTAGTTGATGTATTAACAGAACTGGCACTGCCTACATCAGCTCCTCAGCACTGCCCCCCCCCCTACATCAGCTCCTCAGCACTGGCCCCACCTACAGAGCTGAAGAACCCATTTAGTAACTCTGCCTTCTCTTGATCCCTGTGACAAGATCCCCATTACCACTATTTAAGGGTCCTACATGTTTTGACCTTGTTGTTTTTTTATATCAATAACATTTTTGGAAAAATAAATTTGATTTCAAAACGTCTTTTTTTTTATTCAGTAAATTATTGTGATACAAACACAACGGAGAATACAAAATAATACTCCACACAATAACCTACAAATTCCCAACCCTAGCCCCCAACCCTCCAGATCCAAGGAATGGAAAACATTTTTTACACTTCACATCAATTTCAGATACCCCAAAGCTCCTCCTATTTAAATAGTTGACTCAGGTTTTTAGTTTTTATCTTTTCATACATTTTGATTTTAAAGGGGTTTTCCAGACACAACATTTTTGAACTAATACTCTATGTAAATATTGAATACATTTCCTAATATACATTCTGAATTAAATCTGAACACATTTCTTCCTATTCACCCTACCTCTGCCTCTTCCGGAATTTCCACTTTTCATCTGTGTCTCTTTTTCTTTCGAAACCGGCTCGTGCATGAGAGTTACAATACATACAGTCCTGTTTCGATACCTATCTGACCTACGTAACGACACCGGGCTGTTCTTTTCTAATTATTCCGCCCGCTCTATGTGTCTATTGGCCCTGCCCGCTAGTTCTCCCTTCCCCTTTAGTTTATCCCGCCCACCTGCTTTATCTGAGGTGTGGTCACAGAATCACATGACCGCACCTCAGATAACTAATGTGATCCCCATCATCCCTGTATATATGTAATCCCCATCATCTCTAAATATTTGTAATCCCCATCCTTGTAGATACCATCGTGGCAGGCAGCTTGCGGGCACTGATGAACATGGTGCCGCTATTGAAGCAGAAACAAAGAATGAACTAAGCGGACATTGAGGGGGCTGTGGACCAATAGGATGCCTCAAACCCGTGACTTCTGACATATACCCGGGTTTGAGGCATCCTATTGGTCCACAGCTTCTAAATGTCCGCTCCATTCATTCTTTGCTTCTAATGCAATAGTAGCACAATTTTCTTTGCGTGCATGCTATTCCTAATTTTTCGGGGCGGGCAGCGCACAAGCACTGAGGAATAGCATACACACAAAGAAAATCATGCTGCTACTGAAGTAGAAGGAAAGAATGAACGGAGCGGACATTGAGGAGGCTGTGGACCAATAGGAGGCCTCAGACACGGGACTTCTGACGTATACCCGGGTTTGAGTCATACTATTGGTGCACAGTCTCCCCAAAGCCTGCCCTATTGAATTCTTGGCTTACATCTCAATGCTCGCCCCATTTTCTTCTCAGTTATGAAATTCCTCAGTGCTCGTGCGCTGCCCGCATGGAAAAAATTAGTGTCCCTGGAAAACCCCTTTAAGAACAGTGTTTCTCCATTCCTGAAAAGAGGGGGGAGACTCTGCCATCCATTTCCTTACAATACTGCCATCCATTTCCTTACAATACCTAGTATAGCAAGCAGTAAAACTCTCAAAATTAGATGGATTTGCATTTGCGAAAACTTCGCCATTGCCAGATCTTCGGTACAATTCAAAAGTGCCAACTGAGCAGATTTCAAGAACTCCCGATCTAACTTGGATGCCACTTCTTTAAATATCAAAGACCAATATTAATCAATAGCAGGGCACTGCCATACCATATGCCAAAACTCCACTACCGGATATGGGCATCTATGGCATTTTCCCTCCACAGTTAAACCCATTTTATAAATAGAGTCAGGAGTATAATATAAGCGACGCGTAATATTGAACTGGACCATAAGACGATTTGCACAGACCGAAGTCTCCTTCCCGTTGTTATACATATTCACCCATTTCTCCTGATGCATTGGGCCTAATTCCCTATTCCAACACCTTTGACTTGTGAAAAGTTTCGCAACTTATAAACTTATAACTATTTTATAAATACTTGAGAGAGAAGTCTTCGCTTCATTCGTCTCATTAATACATTCTAAAGCAAAGTGCTTTTGAACCCTGAACAAATTTTTGTCAAGGGTTTTAGTGCTAGCGAGCCAAAATTGATAATACCTATATCCAAATTACTTATTTACCCCATTCGTGGATTGTAAATCCTCAAAAGAAATGAATTGTCGCTCTTTAAAAATCGGACCTACCATCGTAATACCAAGCCTTTCCCAAAAACTATTAGAAAACGTCTTTAACTAGATTCTTTCTAATGGTGCCCTTAACATCCTTATTTCTGACACTGTAGATGATCGGGTTTAACATGGGCATCACAGTTGAGTAGAAGATGGAGACAGACTTGTCTAGGTTTGGAGAGTAAAGAGAATGTGGACGTAAATACAGAGTCATAAGAGTTCCATAGTAGACAGTCACCACAATGATGTGGGAGGCACATGTGGACAGGGCTTTATACCTTCCATGAGAAGAACTGATCTTCAAGATGATGAAGACAATTTGGATATATGAAATCAGAGTCAAGAAAAAGGATAAACTAGCTATGATCCCTGACGAAATATACATTGCTACTTCATGGAGCCAAGTATCACTGCAGGATATTTGTAAAAATGGTGGTATCTCACAAAAGTAGTGCTGAATGTGGTGGGATTGGCAGAAAGACATCTGGAAGGTGTAGACCACATGTATTATGGAGTTGATGAAGCTTGAGGTCCATGATGCAGTGGCCAGACAGATACATATCTTCTTGCTCATGATGGTGTTGTAGTGCAGCGGTTTACAGATGGCAGCAAATCTATCATAGGCCATGACCGCAAGTATGAAACACTCTGTAGACCCAAGTGTCAAATGAAAGTGCATCTGGACAGCACATTCTAGTAGAGAGATGCTCCTATCTTTGGTTAATGTGTTCATCAGGAGTTTAGGGACCACGGTGGTAGAGAAGCAAATATCAATGAAGGAGAGGTTAGTAAGGAAAAAGTACATGGGAGTCTGGAGCTTTGGATTTATCCTCACCACAATGATCAGTAGAAGATTCGCTGATAATGTTATCAAATACATCGCTAAGAATACAAGGAAGCCAATAACCTCCAAGTAAGGAACAGTGGACAAACCGAGGAGAATAAATCTGCTTGATGAGGAGTGGTTGAACAGTTCCATGACACATAAATAATAACCTGACGTAGACAAGAAATTAAAATGGAAATTTGTTTATTGAGACCTTTGAACCAATTTTTCTTAATTGCTTTCCATGTACTTTAAAAAAAAATAAAATGTTTCCAAATTGTTTTTATCTAAAAGTTTTCTACCCTCTGCAGCTTGTATGTATTACAATAAAATGCAAGCTGCACAATGCCGTTCTGTCTGCTTTCCGATAGACGGCTCTCTGACGACTCCGTCTTAACCTTCTCCTTGACCTCTCCCGAAGCGTAGATCTAAAAAAAAAACAGAGCGTACATTAAAAACGAGTTGCATGTGGATTAGCCTTCAGGAGAAGTCAAAGAGGAGCTAATGACTAAGGGTCCTTTTACATGGGCCAATATGGGCTGTAAAAATGAGCGCCGATCAATGAGACAGCTCATTGATCGGCATTTGTTTGCTTCTTTCACAAGGAGCAATGATTGGTTATGTATGGGGACGAGCAGTCGTTACCACGATCGTTTGTCCACATACATATCCATCATGTTGGCAGCACATCTCCCTGTTTACACACAACGATAATTAATGCTGAATAAAAGATTCGATCAGCCGATGAATGAGTGTTTCACTGTTCATCGCTTGATTGTTGCCATGTTTATACAGGACAATGATTGGGAACGAGGTTTCATATGAACGCTCATTTGCCCGATCATTGGACCATTTACCAAAGGGTAGAACACTTTTAATTAAAAACAATTTGAAATCTGATTTTTTTTCTGCAAAAGTACATACAATCAAGTAAAAAAAAATTGTTCAAAGCTAGAGCGAAGGATAAAGTGTAGTCCTATCATGATCATTACAACTATGGCCAGCTTTAAGAATAACCAAAAGCAAAAATTCCCAGGATATAATCAGCACACATTAAAGATAGAAAAACTAGGATAATGTATTCAATAATTATTTTAAACAATGCAATTGCCCTCTTTAATACAAAAATCACATGGAGTATAGAAAAAACACCAAACTTTTTTTTTAAAAAAACAGCCCTTGCAAGAACTAATACAATGTATTGCACGTTTTAGGGTATGTGGGTATTCCAAGAAGGCTATAAAATGTGGGTATAAAAGAACCCTGAGATGTGACAGGAATAGGATCCTAGAAAGACGGAAACCCAGACAAACAGATAATAGGGTTCACCTTATCTCCCACTATGGTTTCGATTGGGAATAGTAGCAAAATATTATCACCAAAAAATTGGGTAAAATGAAAAATGCCCTAGGGCGTTAATTTTAGTCGTATCATGGACAATCCCCCTCTGGATTGAGATTTATGGAAACCTACCAACTACCTGTGGATAGATGGGGTGGGGTTAGAAATATACTCCCGTTGCAAAAGGAGACTATGTGGAGATACACGTTGGGTACTTTGTACCGGAAGGGTCTGAATAACAAGATAAAGTTTTATATGCTTATGTGAATGTGGGGGGAGATCCTGGTCTTTGTTGGTGGGGGCTCTGGTAAGATTGTTGTTGATCAGCATCATCACCGGACTTAGACTTGGCTTAATTTTATCCTTCACTTTCATCAGTGTTTTGATCTCCTGGTTCAATTGTAGGGTGTTAGATCCTGGTCTTTTGTCAGTGGGGACCCGGTTGGGGTGGCTTTATATCAATCTCTTTATCTGACTCCCTAATACCTCAGACCCGGTTAAGTAACTCTTTAGAATCATCTTTTCTTCCTCTCTTATCTTCCTCAGCCCTTCTTTTTTTTTTCCTATTTGGAACACCTCCCATCCAGTTATTAATTGGCAATAATATTATATTTATATACTACGTTTGGTTTTGAAATAAATAATGAAACCACAGAAGTCCACATGGCAGGTGTTACAGTCCTCATGCCCAATGTATGTATACCCTACACCAAGAAAAAGGTAATGCTGAACCCAAGTAATATTCCAAATTCACCTTATTATTTCATCCAAAAATTCACAAAAACATTTTGTTAAGAAAGTGCAAAAAACACAAAGCCGATGAGTAACAGGACAATATAAAAAATCATGAAAAGATACTGCACTGGCACATGAAATAGCAGTCAGTTTGTGATTTGCACTGTCTTTTTTTAATAATATTTAATAATTTTTTAATAATGAACCGAGATAAATTTGTCATATTAAATATCTTCTCCTTGGTGTAGTATGTTTAGTATTTAAATAATTAAAATTGAAGTTGCCGTATGTTAGCCTAAAATAAAGGGTTGGTCCCACTATGGACTGTATTAAGCATATATGTATTCAAATCCATCAGCCAAGAGCCACTTGATGGATGTAAGTGATGTCATCACATAGTGGTTGATCACACCATGACGCCACGTGACACTGGCTGTACCAGACTCTGGCCAGGTACCATGTTCCTTGCCACATTGACTCAAGATTTCGAATAGGTGAGGGACTCTGATCTTCAACGCTTTATTCAGGAAGCCAAGAGAATACCAAACCGGGGTCCCGGAGGATACCAACTACACAAACATTTGAACAATGAACGCAAGGACAGAATGGCAAAGTATTCGAACCGGTAGGACATCCCGCTCATAATGCACATCAGATAGATAAGTTATTGTTGTGACTAATCAATATGACTTTACTTTATATTGACCTGGTCGGTGCATCTGGCTTTGAATAAGCGAGAATCGGAAAACGGACATGTAATTAAGCTCTATTAAGGCTAGATTCACACGAGCATGTTACGTCTGTAAAGGACGGAACGTATTTCGGCCGCAAGTCCCGGACCGAACACACTGCAGGGAGCCGGGCTCCTAGCATCATAGTTATGTATGATGCTAGGAGTCCCTGCCTCTCCGTGGAACTACTGTCCCATACTGTAATCATGTTTTCAGTACGGGACAGTAGTTCCACGCAGAGGCAGGGACTCCTAGCATCGTACATAACTATGATGCTAGTGGCCCGGCTCCCTGCTGTGTGTTTGGTCAAGGACTTGCAGTCAAAATACGTTCCGTCCTTTACGGACCGAACATGCTCGTATGAATCCAGCCTAAGTGTTCGACTTTCGCACAAGTGTTCATGGCTCGTGGATTCATATGAACCCTTAGGCAATGATCACACATACAGTTTTGATGCAATTTATGTGACACTTTTTGGCTCAGTTTTTTAGCTAAAGCCAGAAGTGGGTCCAAAAGGAACAAAAGGTGTAAAAAAAAAGACCGATGCATCTCCTTTCTTTTGTATCTACTCCAGTGTTTGGCTAAAAAGCCTGAGGCAAAAACTACACCAAAAACTGTGTGTATGATCCTAGCCTAAAATTATCGCATTGAATATGAGGAGACATACTAATATCTCAGCATTACATTGTATTAGCACCGGCCAGAGCTGTGTTTTTTTCTTTTTTTTATTATACTTTTGGTGGTTTTTCCATAGTCTTTTTGTATAAAAGAGAGCAATTGCCTTTAGTAAAACATTTTTAAGATATTTATTGAATAAATTTGCATACCTTTTTATCCTTAATGTGTGCTGTTATATCCTGGGAATTGTTTATTTTTGTTTTTTGGTAATTTTATGTTACACAGGATGGCACTGTGCAAATAATTATTACACTTATTAAGGAAAATCATACTGGACAGCTTTTAAGAATAGTCCCAAAAACATGGTACATGGTTGTATTTTTCATTTTGTCCATGAGATCTATTCCCAGAGCGTCCGAATTCTTGATATCTGTACACCATGGGCATAAGACAGTTTGACATGTAGGGATTCCTATATAGATGCTTCTATTAGTGCTGCCATTATAATTTACCCATATAAAAAATACTTAATGCAATTTATCCATGTATGTGCATTTCTCATAGAACAGGAAACGATCAGAACTTCGCTTTACCACTGGTGCCTGAAGGTCCTAGAAGTGGTCCGAAGACACATGGTCGGATTAAAAGAAAAACTCAAATCCAAAGTAGGTAACAACTTTAGAGTAAAAAAAGACTTCAGTGATTGGAAATTTTACAGTAATGATGATCCTGAAGAATATGATACAGTGGTTACGACGGTTGAAGCAAATCCTGAAATGTAATGGTTATGTCTGGATATTCAAAATTTCTCCAAGATTAATCCTCTTTATTCACCTTTGGATTACGTCTGTTGACGTCTATCGATCTAGTGGTTGGGTCTCCACTACAATAGGGTGCATACAGTATTACATGCTTGAGATGTGATCTTATATACTATGTTACAGTCTCTCTAATTGTCCCCAGAGCAATAACTGAACCATTAAAACTGATGTTCAAATTCTTCAGCCAACCGGGAATATCTTTTTAATTTGAAAAGTTACTTCGTTTCTCTCTTTGTATAACTTAACTATTCTAAGATTCATTCAAACAGTGATGAAAAGATGGAAGATTACCCTTGGCCGTGTAGCAATTTTTGTTTCATTTTTGTTTTTTCCTCCCTGCATTTCAAAAGCCATAACCTTTTTATTCTCTCATTGACAAGTCCATAGCAATATGCTGCCAAGGGGCATCAGGAACAGGCACGGGTAGTAGCAGGCCAGCAGGATTGGAGCGGGTAGACTTTTTCAAGAAATAGTCTGCAACATCTCTAGGCAGAGTGAGCCACCATTAGTAACGCGCTACCAAGTTCTGTGTCTTACGGACACCAGAGTGCCCAGACAGTTTAGAGTTGTGCCCCCAGCGGAGAATTCTCTTTCTGTCAACAAGACAAACAAGCGTTTTCCAGGAGGAATGTCTCTAATTTGCAGATGGTTGGCGGCAATAATCCTAGAAGGATCTATGATGTACTGTATTGAGGAGTTTCCTCAGAGTCATTGGCGAACATGCTTCCGATGTGTTATTAAATCAGGTGAGTAGATCAGGATGTGGTCCAGATAGACCACCACAAAGACATAGAGCAGGTTCCGGAAAATTTCATTTACAAACTCCTGGAACGCAGCTGGAGCATTACATAGACCAAAGGGCATAACGAGATATTCGTAGTGGCCGTCTTGGGTGTTAAATGCGGTTTTCCACTCGTCACCTTTGCGGATACGGATCAAGTTATAAGCTCCTCGTAGATCCAGCTTTGTGAACAACTTGGCCCCACAAATTCTATCGAAAAGTTCTGAGATGAGCGGCAGGGGATACTTATTCTTGACCGTAATTTGGTTCAGACCCCGATAGTCGATACATGGATGAAGAAATCCGTCCTCCTTCTTCACAAAGAAGAATACAGCTCCGCCCGGGAAGGAAGACTTTTGGATGAACCCTCTGTCAAGTTTCTCCTTAACGTAGGGGATCATGGCTAGGGTCTCTAGTAGGGAGAGAGGATAAACTCACCCTCGAGGTGGTGAGGCGTCAAGAAGTAACTCAACAGCGTAATCGTAGATGAAATGAGTGGGAAGAGTCTCTACTTCCTTCTTACTAAAGACGTTTGCAAAGCTAGCATAATGGGAAGGTAGATCGGAGAGTGACTGAGGCAGTGAAGGCAAAACAGGACGAACCTGTGGCAGGCAGCAGTTAAGGCATTTGGGCCCCGATTGGAAGACTTCGCCAGAACTCCAGTCGAGAACTGGAGTGTGTGGATGAAGCCAAGGCAGGCCCAGCAGAACAGCATTGATAGCTTAAGGTAGGACGAGGAAGGTGATCTGTTCTGAGTGAAGAACTCCAATTTGTGGTTTAGTGATGGACACAATAGGATCGGGCAAGCGTAGACCATTCACAGAGGCAACAGCCAGGGGCCTCTCCAGAAGAACTGTGGGTAGATGTAGGTGATCCACTAGCTCCTGCTGGATAAAGTTTGCAGCTGCTCCGGAAGGCAGATAGGCAGAGGGGGAGGGTGATGTCTCTTCAGAGATGATGGTCACAGGAATAGATAACTTGGAAGAGGCTTTGGCATTTGGCGTCGACCCACCTAGGGTTGCCTCTCCAACCAACCCTAGGGGTTGGAGTTTTCCGGATTTTGTGGACATTGCCGCATGAAATGGCCTTTGAGGCCGCAATACAGACACAGACCTGAAGAGCGCATGCACTGTTTCCCCTGTTCGGATAATTTGATTCTGTCTACCTGCATTGATTCTTCACATAGAGCAACAGGCGGAGGCAATAGGGGTCTTTGGAACAAGGGTGCTAGTCTGTGGAAACGTCTCTCCCGCTGAACCTCCTGAACACGTTCCTGGATCCTCATGTCAACTCGGGTCGCCAACAGGATAAGAGCATCCAGAGTAGAAGGAAGATCGCTGGCTACTAGCTCGTCTTTGATGTGCGAGGACAGTCCCTGCCAAAAGGTCGCCACCAACACCTCATTGTTCCATGGCCAACTCTGCTGCCAGTGTATGGAAGGAGATAGCATACTCTCCTACCGTGGACCCTCCTTGCTTGAGAGTTAGCAGTGTGGTCGCTGCAGAAGATATTCGACCAGGCTTCTCGAACACAGTAGTCTCTAAGAATAATGCTAGGTCCGAGAATTCAGGGACCTGTCGTTCCAAGATGGGGTTCACGCATGTCAGGGCTTTGCCAGCGAGAAGGGAAACGATGAACGCTACCTTGGCCTCATCAGAGGGGAAAAGATGAGCATGCAGTCTAAAATGGATGGTACATTGGTTGATGAAACCTCTACAGGCTCTAGGATGACTGTCATAG
Organism: Rhinoderma darwinii; assembly: GCF_050947455.1. Taxonomy (NCBI): domain Eukaryota; kingdom Metazoa; phylum Chordata; class Amphibia; order Anura; family Rhinodermatidae; genus Rhinoderma; species Rhinoderma darwinii. The sequence goes on along the minus strand of NC_134698.1, from coordinate 7,514,461 downwards.
CAAGGTGGAAGAGGCAGCGAAACTGTGGATCCGGAACAGACAGGAGGAGTAACGGGCAGTGGAATGGCAGCAGCATCCAGAGGAAGAGCAGGAGGCTGATCCAGTCGAGCGATGATAGAGTTTACTGCCACGAGGAGTTGATCCTGGCATGCACGCAGGTCACGCATATCCGTTTGCATCACATAAACCGCAGTCTTGGTTGGCCAGTGGGTTTCATGGCCTGAGCATACTGTTGTGATCTAGGGGTATGTGGACCCACTATGCCACTCCAGCATAGCGGAGTGGCAGGTTGCCAAGTCACAGTCTATACAAAGTCTATGCAAAGTTCCTAGCAAAAGGGTACCTGGGAGAGTCCAGAAAGCAGATGGTACCAGAAGTAGCAGATGACACCAGACGTGGTGAATAACAGCAGGCGAGGTAGGTGATACCAAACGTGATGTATAACAGCAGGTGTAGCGGATGACACCAGACGTGGTGTATAACATCAGGCATAGCAGATGACACAACATGACTCCAACACTAGACAGGCTCAGGAACAAATACAGCACGGGATAGAGCATACAGGTAGCAGGGAAGGGGAACACTGGGAGCAGGATAAAACTAAGGGACCATTTGCAATACAAACATGGGTAGACAACGCTCAGGCAAGCAGTGGAAGGACGGAGAAATTTTCATAGTGCAGGGGGATCAGGGATAGGTTAGGGAACTATAACATGTGCGCGCACTGGTCTTTTAAGGCCGAGATTGAGCGAGCACACCCTAACATTCCGAGAAGGGTCTTACAGCCATGAGTGCTGGCGTCTCTTAGGAGAGAGACGCTGGCAGGATGCTAACAGTCTGTGGTCGCGGCTGTCGTGTGGTAAGGAATGGTGGCCGTCCGTGACCACGGCCGTGACAGGTTCTTGGCAGTAGAATTATTAGTGTTAGCCATAATACAATCTGTGGTGGGTCTAGGTATATAAATGCTTGAGATTCGCAAGGAAAATAGTTTGGGACATGTCAGATAACAATAAGGTGATAATGATAACGTAGTTGTGGATAGGACCAGGGAGGAACGTAAATCCAAGGACAGCACTCAGATCAAGAAAGGAAGTTATCAAAAAAATAAAAAATATCATTGTCCTTTTCATGGTAAGGACAAACTTAGAGGCCCCTGTCCGGCTGAAGTGTCGCCGACAACTGCGTCAACATGCAGTTTTAACACAAATAGCAACGGTTCTCAAATGTTTGTAATATACAAATGTTTTTTACAGGTAAAACTGGCCGTACAGTGGCTGCTACATGTATCCCTATTTCCTGAGGTGGTACTATATTTATTTTAAGACAAATTTACAAAGCATATCCAGATGTAGAAGTTTTTATTTTTCATTGTGTTTATTATGAAGATCACTCAGGTCCAGAGGTGGAGCTATAGGTCAGGTTCCTGCCACATTCGGCCCTGGTGAATGATGGGGACAAAAGACCACATATTTGGACAACAGTACTATAAATGTCATATGATGGCTTGTTATGATGTGTGTGTGGAGAATTTCTTACAGATTTTGCATCAAGAACCAAGAACTTTTATCTTTGCTTGTGCTCAGGTCTTCAAGTCAAGTCCAACTTGGCACTGAGCTTGGGGCAGAGGAGAAGCAAAAAGGTTTTACACAACTCAAACTATCTATTGTTCTATCTTTAACGGCCATATTAATCCGATTTTTGTAACAATACATTTAATTGAAGAACGTCTTTAATTAGATTTTTTCTTATGGTGTCTTTGACATCCTTATTTCTGACACTGTAGATGATGGGATTTAACATGGGCGTCACAGCTGAGTAGAGGACAGAGACAGACCTGTCCATGTCTGGAAAGTAACGGGAGTGTGGGCGTAAATACATTATCATAATGGTCCCAAAGTAGAGAGTGACCACAATGATGTGGGAGGCACACGTGGAGAGAGCTTTATACCTTCCGTAAGTCGAATTCATCTTCAAGATGGTGGAGACAATATGGATATATGAAATCAGAGTTAAGAAAAAGGATAAACTAGCTATGATCCCTGTCGAGATATACATTGCTACTTCATGGAGCCAAGTATCACTGCAGGATATTTGTAAAAATGGTGGTAACTCACAAAAGAAGTGGTTGATATGGTGGGATTGGCAGAAGGACATCTGGAAGGTGTAGACCACATGTATCATGGAGTTGATGAAGCTTGAGGTCCATGATGCAGCGGCCAGACAGATACATATTTTCTTGCTCATGATGGCGTTGTAGTGCAGCGGTTTACAGATGGCAGCAAATCTATCATAGGCCATGACCGCAAGTATGAAACACTCTGTAGACCCAAGTGTCAAATGAAAGTGCATCTGGACAGCACATTCTAGTAGAGAGATGCTCCTATCTTTGGATAATGTGCTCATCAAGATTTTAGGGACCACGGTGGTAGAGAAGCAAATATCAATGAAGGTGAGGTTAGTAAGGAAAAAGTACATGGGAGTCTGGAGCTTTGGATTCGTCCTCACCACAATGATCAGTAGAAGATTCGCTGATAATGTTATCAAATACATCGCCAAAAATACAAGGAAGCCAATAACCTCCAAGTAAGGAACAGTGGACAAACCGAGGAGAATAAATCTGCTTGAAGAGGATTGGTTGAACAGTTCCATAACATCTAAAGGAGAACTTGACATGGACAAGATGTGAAGTTGGAAGCTTACAGTATTTATTGACTCATCATCATGATTATAGAATAGCAATCAATAATCAACCAAAATATGAAATACCGTTTGCTAATGATTCATTGGACAGTGACACAATGGGCTTCATCATAATCAATAGTATTGGTGCCGATGCTTACAAATATGAACTTACATATGAACGATCATCGATGGTCAGCTTAAAAAATATTCCTAAAAACATTGTACGCCTACAGCATGAAGACTTTAATGTCTACTTATCATTCGCTATGTCCCATTCTTCATTTCTTGCCATCCTCTATCGTAAATTGACTTTTCAAAGTGGTCAATGGTTCCTTTTTGAGTAGTATCTTTAATTTTGGCCCTGAGATCTTTTCCTGGAACTTCCAGTCTCTTGATATGTGTACACTATGAGGGCAAGAGGGATTGACATGAAAGATGCCCTAAAGAAGAGATCTCATATTAGAGTCAACCATCAGTTTTAATGGGACATCTCACTGTGTCTGTTCAATACTCATAATTTCACCTTGACCAAACTCTTACTGGGTGCCAGTTATGATGGGGATTAACATTTGTAGAAAGGAAATAAATAAAATGGACACACATGTAGCACAAGATAATTACAAAGTTCCAGGTGTGGGAGAAAATACACTGTATGGAGAAAAGTATTGGGACACACCTCTTAATCATTGAATTGAGGTGTTTCGTTCAGTCACATTACTAAAAGTGTATATAATCCGGCACTCGCCCTGCCGTCACTTTACAGACATTAGTGATAGGACGGGTCATTGTAAAGAGATCACTGAATTCCAGCGTGGTCCTGTAATAGGACGTCACCGTTGTAACAAGTCAGTTTCTGAAATTTCTTCCCTCCTAGATATTCCACCATCACCTGTAAATGATATTATTGTAAAGTGGAGGAACCACCGCAACTCAGCCACGAAGTGCTAACCCCGTAAAGTTACAGAGCGGCGGGCGGGGTTTTGGGCGCTGAGTGCTGAGGAGCAAGTGCAGAAAAGTCGCCAACGCTCTGCTGGCTCCATAACTGCAGAGTACGGACCTCCTCTGGTATTAACATCCGCACCAGTACTGTGCCCGGGAGCTTCATGGCATGGTGGCCGAGCAGCTGCATGCCAGCCTTACATCACCAAGCAATGCCTAGTGTCGGGTGGAGGGGTATGAACCCACAGCCACTGGACTCTGGAGCAGCGGAAACGTGTTCTGTGGAGTGACGCTTCTCTATCGGGCGGTCTGATGGAAGAGTCTGGGTTTGGTGAATGCCAGGAGAACGTTACCTGGCTGACTGCATTGTGCCAGCTGTAAAGTTTGGTGGAGGAGGGGTAATACTATGGGGTTGTTTTTCAGGGATCGGCCCCTTAGTTCCAGTAAAGAGAAATCTTTATTCTTCAGCATACAATATATTTTGGACAATTGTAGCTTCCAGCTTTGTGGGAACAGTTTGGGGTTCAGCCCTTTTCTGTACTAGACATGACTGCGCCCCAGTGCACAAGCTTCATAAAGACATGGTTGGGGGAGTTTGGTGTGGAAGAACTTGTCTGGCCGTACAGAGCCCTGACCTCAAACCTATACAACACCTTTGAGATGAACTGGAAAGGAAATTGCGATCCAGGCCCTCTCATCCAACATCAGTGTCTGACCTCACAAATGCTCTCCTGGATGAATGGGCAAAAATTCCCACAGACACTCCAAAATCTTGTAGAAAGCCCCCAGAAGGGTGGAAAATATTTTAGCTGTAAAGTGGTTACCAACTCCATATTAATGTCTATAGAGTTCAGAATGGGATCTCATAAAAGCTCCTGTAGGTGTAATGTGTAGGTGTCCCAATACTTTAGTCCATATAGTTTATGTCATGGTGATTACAGCCACTTGGTGCTACAATATAGAAACCATACTGTAACAAGAAATATAGGAAGCCTATTCCATGTACAGTTTTAAATATCTAACACAGTGGTCCAGTCTTATGTGCGATGGGTAAACTTACGACAATGCAACCTAATTAGGGACTCATCTCCTTGAGTTCTTAGTGAAATCTTCAGAAATCTTTTAAATATTAAGGTAATGGCAACGTCTATTGAAGCAAGTAGTGTAAATACAGTGTTACGTGCATTTAATGTGTTCTTATATACAAGGTTACAGACCCTCTAATTGGCCCGAGAGCAATTACGGAGCATCAAAACCAATGTTGAAATTCTCCTCCCAACAGGGATTAAGCTTTAATTTAGACATTTGCTTCTTTTCTCTGTTTGACTATTTTAAGATTCATACAAACAGTAATGAGAGGACAAAAAGGTTAATTTGCTTTAAAAGAATACTGCGGATAAAACATATATATTGTATTTTGTCTAGAGCAGAATGTGAGGGGGCGGAGCATGACACTGGGATTCAAAGAACACTGTGAGATTAATCCCCATCACTCTTGAGTTCCTTTTCTCCATAACAGAATTTGTCCAGGATTCATTCATATTCACAAATAATAACCGATCGGGAGAGATTGCACATACAATGGTTTGATATACAGAAATGGCTGTGGACGGAACTTTATTTATAGGTTCATGCTTTCACTTAACACACATTAACCAATCAGATGATGCCAAGTACATATAGGTATACACCCAAAAATACTTCCATATAAGGTAATGACTTTCTTCCTAGTATCCATCAGTTTGGAATGCCAGATGATTTCATCTTTACCCTATCTTAGATGATAGGCAATACATTCATTTAAGAGAAGATTAAAAACATATCTAATACATACATATCTCAAACAATATAATGCAGTCATTTTGATAATAATACAATATATAAATCTGCAGGTATTAGATTTATTACTCTGACAACACCAATGAGATTAGTCAGGCTCTGCCCTTCAAACCCTGTATTAAGTATTACACAGTGTATTCATTTTTTCCGGAGTGTTCCCTTAGCGGTTTTGTAAATCCATTGTAAATCCACTAGCCAGAAGGATACGTTGGACATGGCTATGGGCAAGTCACACAGATTGATTTGATCACCTTAATTTTCAGGCTCTTCCTTAGCAAAGCAAGCTCTGGGCAGTGGGTGACCCATCCAGATTTGAATGCTCTTGTGGAGATCTAATTGTGCCACTCAAACACCATAAAAGTGCTGGTGGTCGACTGAACATGATGGCCACCCATCTCCCCAGCGAAGAGTAAGAATTATTAGATACACACTATAAAGTTGTAGAAGGTGAGTGCTATCCAGTAACGGACTTCATGTCTAGAATTTTTTATTTAAAAAATGTCTATGTATTTTTGTTTATAGGTACATGATGATGTGATGACTCAACTCTCCTAGGCTCAACCCACAAGGGCGTACGTACCATAGAGGCTGAGCATGCAGCTGCTATGGGCATTTGGTGAGAAGGGGTCTAGCCCTGGTTGGTCCCATCCACTTTGCTACCGGGTGGCGAGAACCTGTGCAGGACTTCTATCTCCAAAGGAGCTGCTTTGTTACACGGGAGTGAAGAATTGGCCCAAGTGTCATAGAAGGGGTAAACAAACACTGTCCTGGGTGGCAAAAACCAGCACCACAATGGTGGCCCATTTTGATTTTTGCTATGGGCCTCCTTTCTTCTAAGTATGCCACTGGGAGCCAGGTAGAGTGCTGACCAGTATATGGGTAATACCCTTACCCAGTAGATACAAGGGTAAAGAGCAAAGAACCACGGCGCCACTTGGTGTGGATCAAAGAAGGTGGAGGTGAGAAATAGACGAGATATATATGCTCACCGTGAGGTTAGGAGAGTTCAACGCTGGGGTCCACGGGGTAGCTGCTGCCAGATCCGAGCCGGTTACCGAGGTGACCGCTTGGGTACGAAAGATGCAGGTAAAAACAAAAGGATCTATGTTGGCGCTGCTGCTTGTCCACATTAAGCAGCAGCGCCAACATAGATCCTTTTGTTTTTACCTGCATCTTTCGTACCCCAGTAGATACAAGAGATTCCGCTGTCAAAACTAAAGGTCTGAGGTAAAGGGTGGTATTTTATGCCACCTGGTGCTTTGAGATGGAAAATATCTCTTACACAAAGGTTGGCATTATCCTGACATGTTTTGTTTGTCAGGCTTTGTAGGTGCCACCATCTATAGACTTACACTTGTATAATATATCTAAACTTTACGGTATGGTGTAATGGATGGCCATTGTCATTTAATTATATTCAGAAGGTCCATATCCGGTACTTTCTCCTACAAACAAATTTAGAGAGTGTTTAACCTACCTTAGCTCTTGAATATCGTTTGCGGCTGGAGAATTATGTATTCTGTGATATATTTGGTTGGCTTCAGATTTGAGGGAAGATAGAGCTTGTTCCATTTGATACCTTTAGCTGACTTTCTGTTTTATATGGCTGACACTGGCAAATAGTATCCACATAGAGTCATGTGTATAGTAGAATAGTGGTCAACCCAACTTATTGTGGGGGCCCCAAATTAAAAGGCCATACATTAAATTCAGCAAGAGCTGGGTCAACGAGTAGGAACACACACACTCCTTTATGACTCTGCATATTTGTAGTACAAAGACCATAGGCATATGAAAAGCCCATACTTAGATAGATGGATATAATCAAACACAACCCAACTTTTGGAGTTGTAAAATATACCACAGTGCCCCCATAACAGAAGAAAATAGAGACAAGTTCTTAGTTCTTTATGGTTGGACAGAAATCTCAGGAGGAGAGCTCGTGCTTGAATCCTGAGGAAGGCAGCTGCGCCATAATATTTTTACTTATCCTGGGGTCCTTATATAAGCCTCATGAGGGTCGAATGTCAACCCCCCCCCACTTCCCCCCGGCCGCCATTACCAAGGGAGCTATGTTTCAGGGGTCTAAGAGGCACAAGCATCTCAAGAGTTACATATTGGGGATTACTGTCTTAAAATGTAAAGTGTACCTCCATACTCCATTCTTTCCTGTAATAAAAAAATCAACTCTCCTTGCACTGACTTTCCATGGAGTTTGTGGTGGGCTTGTGCTTATGCACAGCAGCTAATCTGGTCAAGTAGAGCTGCAGTAGGGAGGAACAGAGCAACAGCTTTAGCCAATAATCATAAAGGAGGTGGATTTCAGACTACCCCTGACTCACTGTATTCTGTAGCTAGGCTGGAGTCACTGTTGTTCCCACATGGAGCATAGCTTAAAAAACAGCCAAGTTGCCAACAGATGTATTTTGTGTGGAGTTACAACATATGTTCATACCGGAATACTATTTAACAGTATATATTGTTCATTTTTTTTAAGGGGGTGAATAGTTACGCAACCAATTATTTTTTATATTCAATAATGGTAATGAATTTATATTCACTTTGACATGAAAGCATTTCTTCTGTTAATCAGTGTAAAAAAAAAAGCGTCAATAAAACCACAATGATCCAATAGTGTCACACTGTAAAGCTTAAAAAAAAATCCAAAGTGATGAATACTTTTCATTTTTCGATATATCTATTTACACTTTTGAAATATTTATTTCGCTTTACATAGGTTACTTCTTCATGAACATTTACATAATAATGGTGTTAAATGTAATTTGCAGTACCATGCCTAACCATATGGTGTGCTCTTTATAGATTATATATCTGTAAGCAACTAACAGCACAAACCACCTTCATTCAGTGTATTGCAATATTCTAAATCTCAATCTTGTGGCTGGAATAATAAATTTAGTAATTTATTCATATAGATATAATGCCAAAATCCATTATTATAAAAAAATATTTTCTGACTTCAATGATGGTAATTAAGAATTGTAGATTGAGAATGTCTGTTGAAAAATATTTTACTCACACTATTCTTGACTTCCTTGTTTCTAATGCTATAAATAATAGGGTTAAACATGGGAGTAACCACAGTATAAAGAATTGCCACAGATCTATCTCGATCTACAGAGTAGCTACCCCGAGGACGTAAATACATGAAAACAACAGCACCATAGTATAGAGATACCACTGAAAGGTGGGAGACACAAGTAGAAAAGGCCTTGCGCCTACCAGGGCTTGAGCGGATCCTTAGAATCGTTGAAATTATTTGTATATAGGACAGAAGTGTCAACACAAAAGAGCAAAGACCTACAATCCCACCAGAGACATAGACTGCTATTTCATTCATTAAGGTGTCTTTACAGGACAGTCGGAAGAGTGGAGGCATCTCACAGAAGTAGTGATTCACATGATTAGACCTACAGTAGGGCAGTCGGAAAGTGATGTATGCATAGAAAATGGAGTTCAAGAAATTTGAAGACCAGGTTCCGACAGAGAGAAGAAGACAAAACTTCAAGTTCATGATAGTATTGTAGTGTAGGGGGTGAGAGATGGCCACATATCTATCGTAGGCCATGATTGCCAAAATAATACACTCCGTCCCACCCAAAGCGAGGTGGAAATACATCTGAGCGGCACATCCCCAGAAAGAAATACTCTTGTCTTTGGCCAAAGTACTCATCAGAAGTTTAGGCACGATGGTGGAGGAAAAGCAGAGATCAATTAGTGAGAGGTTACTGAGGAAAAAGTACATGGGGGTGTGCAGTCGGGGTTCAGCTCTAACCACTATAATGATCAAAATGTTCCCTGTTACAGTGGCCATGTACATGATCAATAATATCGTAAAATATAGTGGTTGAAGAGATGGGTTAGTGGAAAGACCAATCAAGAGAAATCTATATGAAGATGTTTCGTTCAAGTATGCCATAACACATGTCAGTGGGAACCTAAAGGAAACAGAGTCAACATCAATAGTTATGTCAATTTTTTATATTTTTTCCATCTACTGATTTACCATACTCTAGGGGTGATTTTTTGTAAACAGTATAATCCCAATAAATTGCATCTGCCTACGATTTAAATATCTGGAATGTTGATCTCATGCACATGGCCATATTACGAATTCATATTGTATGGATCCATTATACTGAGATCCTCCCAAAAAATTCTGGGATGCGCCAATTCATGCCGTCTTCCCTGGAAGCATTGCTTCTATGGGTGACCACAGTAAAGAAATGTTGAAAAGATTTAAGTAGAAAACCACCATTTTGAACCAGTAGGTAATAAATAATTTTTCATGGAGCCCCGACATAAGAATATTTCTTAAAAAAGTTTCTGATTATTAATTCCATTTCCGGACAAAATTAGTCGGATGGCCATATATCCAAGAGACGGATAACAATTAGGGGAGGAATTTATGAAACACTCTATGTCATAGACTGTTTTTACGCCGCCTCTGCCACTTACTGTAACTGGCTCTTAGGTGGCGTGGATTTAGTAATAACCCAATAGTGGCACAATATAAATGCACCGAACTATTCCAGGAATTAAGTCAAAGAGATGGTGTCACAAGACTATAAAATATAACTTTTAATATGTTTAAAGTATCAATACCCACAAAAACCAACAATATAAATCTCGGAGCAGATTAAAATATTTTGAAGCGTATCATACAGTTGCATCCATGTCCTGGGTCACAACAGAAAGCGGTACTGTACAGGTAGGGAATCAGATAAATAACGAAACAGTCTGACCATGTCCGTAGTATCTTCCCAAACCTAACATTAGCAGAGCAAGATCCGAGACCAAGCAGGTAGGGTTAAAGTCACTCACCGTAAATTCCCTACAAAAATGACTATAACTTAATGGTTGGAGGGAGTGATAGGGCTACCGCAGGCAACCCCTCTCCGGTGGCTAGCCCTAATCCAACCTATAATCATCCCTACGCATTTCATCCCAATTGTGCGAATTACCAGGGTGCAATGCAAAACCAAATGGCCACTAAGCAAGTCTCCAAAGAGTTGCTCGTGGCCAATGAGCAAATGTTAGCACGTATGGCGTACCTAAAATGATGTCCTCGTAGTTAGACAAAAAGTAAAAAAAAGACTGTTCAAGCCCAGACTAACACTAACTCTAACTAGCACTAAACAGGTGGGACGAAACGCGTAGAGGTGATTGCTTTAGGGCGCAACTAGGGCTTGCATTTTTGTAGGGAATTTAGGGAGAGTGACTTTAATCCTACCTACCTCACCTCGGGTCTTGCTCTGCTAACGTTGCGTTTGGGAAGATACGATGGATATGATAAGACTGGAATATACATTTGTGATCCCCACTGAGGCATGTTCTGTTGAAAATGACAATATTATATGTAGAGCTCTGCGGAATATGTTGACGCCCTATAATATACTGCATAATAAATAAATAGTCCTTACAAAAAGAGAGCAAAGTTCTATTCTAACAGAAAAATGGTTTTCATTCTGAGTCCTAAGAGGGTGCTTAAAAGAACACTGGGCAAAACCTATACAATATGTTATGCCTAATGCAGGGCCTGAGGGGCGGTGCATGACACAGGATTTTTTTTTCCCTTTTGACATTATTCAGATCCCTGTATCATGCCCTGCCCCCTCAGAACCTGCGCTAGTCATAACACAATGTATAAGGTTTGTATGGATGGTTCTTAGGACTTTTCTCCTCCAATACCCTCAATTTTCAAAAAGTTATTTACTCACAGGAGTAGCTGAGGGAGCATCTACTGGGCACAACAGGCCACCAACATAACACTTTGGCCTGGCCAGGGTATTAAGATACGAGGGCTAGGGCAAAAAATTTCAGTACAATCTTCTCCAAAATCAGGAGACAAAGGGCTACTGGATAGGGCATAACTTTAGGAGGTGCAGGTGCAGCAGTCGCAGCTGGACCCTGATGCTTGAGGGCAGAATCAGACTAGGGTCCCTAGGGCCCACCAGATGGAATGATTCTGAGGGCCCACCATCTCTACAGAATATCTGGTATAATAGAATATCACCTATAAGAAATAGACCCAGGTGGCAAGTGCTTAGCTCCCAAGTCAGCTTCAAATGGGGTTGTCTTCTGCTAGACCTTCTGGGACCCCTCATTGAGTCAGAGTATGGGCCCACCGAAGGATCCTCTGGTACTGGTGGGCCAGTCCGACCCTGCTTGAGGGTGCCCAACAGTTCCTCTGCCAGATAAGAAGACACCAGTGTCTTTGCATTGGGGCCCACAATTAAGTTATGCCTGGAGATTCTGGCCTTAATAAAATTCTGCCAGTTGTTGACTGGGGGGTCTGCCAAACTGCAAAGAAATATATCCCTATTAAGGCAAATTTTACTTTTTTTTCTTCTTCTAGATCAACTGGAATATGTAAATATATAGTTAGGGATTTATTAGAGCGGTTTTGCAAGTGAATAAAAAAAAGTGTCCAAGAGGGGGAATACAATAAAACAAAAAAGAGGCATTACTCAACAGACAGATTCCCCGGCAATCCAGCGTTGTTGCTTCGGTCCTTCCTGCCGCCGATCTGTCCTCTTTTATTGGTTTTATTTGATACTTTTTTGATTAACTCAGAGAACCATTTTAAGTGATTTGCATCAGTTTTCTGGCAGAAAAAAAGTCAAAAATGTTGGCGCCTAATAAATTTTGCGCATATTACTCCATCGTGCTTCTGTTTAAAACTGGTGTTTGAAACGTAGTAAATTCCTCCCATAGTATCCATACATTTTGTATCGTTAGTTTAGACTAGAATGGTAAAACTAGTTACTGTATCTAAATCATGGAAAGTTATCACACACATTAGGTAAACATGAAAGATTACATTTCGATTTATTAATTTACATTTAAAAAAATAATTAAAAATGCTCTATATATATATATATATATCATCCAAATACTGACATAGACTTTGCATTTTTTTAAAGTACAATTTTTTTTTGTTACCTACTTTAGTCATTGCTGTCCAGAATACTAGCGGAATGGCCTCCAGAAAAGTGGAGCAGAATTTAGGTTCACACAATGTGGTTTATATATCATATTACAAACAGTAGTAATTGGGATGAGAATAATTAATGAGTTATTGTAACCTTAGATATACTCTCGAGTACATAGAAATAAAATTCCCTTTAGAAATTATTATTTGTCTTTCGTTGTATGAATTTTTGACTATTGCGCTGCTGATAGGGCATCATTCCAACTCCAAAAGGAGATGCATAGCATGTATATTCATATTATAAAGAAATACTAATAGATAAACAGAAATACATTAGAGAGATATATAGCTACTAGACAGAGATAGATCGATAGATCGATAGATCGATAGATCATCAATAGATTGTTAGATCATCGATAGATTGTTAGATCATCGATAGATAGATCGATAGCTCATCGATAGATCGATCAATAGATAGAGAGAGATATAGATAAATAGATAGATGGGGTGATTTTGATTTGTTTAATGCTGGTTCCTACCATCCCCTAGAATATGTAGGTTTAGTCCCAGTTCTGGGTGTATGTGCAGCGTAGGTTCCCACCTTATAGAGGTCACCATGTCGTGGCAGGTGGGCTCACACAGTTTGATAAAAATGTGCGCTAAGAACCTCCCTATTGTAAGTAGATTTAGCAGTAATGGATATTTATTTATATTTAGTGGCTTAGATGACATTGGTGTCCACAGTGTGCTGTCACCATTTTTGGAAGAGAGAGAGAGTTATTAATTAACTTTTTAAATTTTTTTAGAGCGTGGAATCGACAAAATACAAAACAGGAATTCCATCATTGTTTATTGCAATTGTTTTTTATGTGATTTACTGTGCAGTACATGTGAACTTTATTCCAAGGATCAGTCCGAATACATAAAAAAAAACAAGTTTATATTCTATAAGTTTTTATAGTTTACAAGTTTATATAGTTTTTTTTTTTTATGTTTTAGGACTTTTTGCACAATAAGTTCCATGGAAAAAATATAATTTTTCGTCGCCGTATTCCAAGGGCCATAACATTTTCATTTTTCCATTTAAATATCCATATGATGGCTTGTTTTTTTGCAGGATTAGTTGTCGTTTTTATTGGCACATTTTGGGGTACACATAATTAGTCAATTCCATTTTGTGGGGGAATGGAAAAAGAACATCAATTTTGTCATTTTGTTCTGCAAGTTTTTTATACAGTGTTTACCGTGTGGTATAAATAAAATGGTAACTTTATTCTACTGGTTGCTATGAATACAAAAAAAATTTTTTGTGTCGCCACATTTTTTTTGTCATTGTATCCTTATGACGTACTTTTTACTGTTACCATTTTGGGGTACATATAATTTATTGCACAACTTTTATTTAGCCCCCTCCCTCTATCAAGCTCTTTTGATTGACTGCAGAATTTAATGGGTTAGCGGCCGAGATCAGAGGTTTCTCTATTCCTGGCGGTCAAGTAAGAGCCTGGCGGTCAATTACCGCACTTTCCTGCGCTCCTGTGCCCACACGATCTTCATAATGTACATGTATATCATGGGGGCTTAAGGGGCTAAAGGCCAAAATTAATTTAGTTCAAATTAATTTTCTCAAATTAACCTTTATAACAATTTCAATCAGATATTTAAAAAAAAAAAAAATTGGTGGATCCAGCAGCTGAAATCCTTATTTTTACTTTAAATGGTCCTAGTCCCAACATGATCCCCCTTTAAAAAGCATCAGTCACCTCTCCTGACGTGTCTGTTTTAGTAAATGCTATTGGATCCTTCATGAAATAACAATTCTGGAGCTTCATTTCTTAGAATTCTACGTTGTGTTGTTCTTTTCTTTATTCCTCTTAAATATATTTGAATACATTGACTACTGGGTGTTACCAGTTGGGGGGGGGGGTGTCCCTGACATTGTCCAATCACAGCTGCCAGTGACAGACAGTGTATGGACACACCCTATGGACAAGGAGAATGGCAACACCCAGTTTTCAATTTATCCACAAATTTCTAGGAGGAATAACAGAGGAACGGCACAATGCAGGTTAGTGCGAAATTTCTGATAAATTTCGTATGATCTGATTCTATGCTCAATAAGAAACTGTTTCAATGAGCGATCTAGTAAAGTTGTGATTGTCGAACACAGTGAGAACCTACATAACCCTTTATAATATCTCAGACTCTTTCTATCGGATTCAGGTAATTCCATAAAACCAAAAATTTACATTTTGGTCTCTAGGTTCTTGTAATCTGACATCTTCAGGCCATCCATGTTTGTGTTTAGCTTAGAAGATTTGGACTGAGCCTTTTTTTTCTTATTTCTTATGTGACCGTCACCTGTTTCAGTCAAAATCGACACTATACCACTATGAACTGGTTACTTGTGATGGTTTCGCTTCAGATAATTAAAAAACAAAAATAAAAAATAAAACATTTCTAGACATACTTTAGTATATCACCACTTGTTTTGACCTCAAACATACCATATTTGTTCAAAAAGATACCCTATAAAAACTTCTGTAATTCTTTATAACATATCACAGGGTTCAGGTTTAGCGGCTGCTACGGGGCCCGCGGCATGAGGGGGCCAGTGCCGCCGGACTGCCCCCCCATGGCCGGAGTCTCCATTAGCAGCCGCTATGGCTGCTACAGCGCGACGCCTCACTGAACACTACGGCAGAGCAGGGAGGTATCTCCACGCACTGCCATTAAAGGAGTTGTTCCTACAAAACACATGTATCCCCTATCCACAGGATAGGGGATACATGTGTGATCGCTGGGACCACCAGCGATAAGGAGAACTGGGGACCGAAAGTCACCCAAAGTTCTCCATGCGAAACCTCGGACTTCCGGGGTCCGTGTTCGGCAGCTCCGTAGAAATGAATGGAGCGCCGGTCGTGCTTGTGCGCATGCGTGACCGGCGCTCCTTTAATTTTTATTGAGCTGCGTGACACAGACCAGGGGGCTATATGGCGTTATCTACAGGGGTGGCTGTATGGCGTTATCTACAGGGGGCTGTATGGTGCTATATACAGGGGGACTGTATGGTGCTATATACAGAGGGGCTGTATAGTGCTATATACAGGGGGCTGTATAGTGTTATCTACAGGGGGCTGTATGGTGCTATATACAGGGGGACTGTATGGTGCTATATACAGAGGGGCTGTATAGTGCTATATACAGGGGGACTGTATGGTGCTATATACAGAGGGGCTATATGGGGCTATATACAGGGGGGCTGTATGTTGCTATATACAGGGGGGCTGTATGGCACTATATACAGGGAGGGAGCTGTATGGCGCTATCTACACGGGGGCTGTATGTTGCTATATACAGGGGGGCTACAAAGCGTTCTCTACAGGGGGGCTGTATGGCATTATCTATAGGGGCTGTATGGTGCTATATACAGGGGGGGCTGTTTGATGCTATATACAGGGGGGCTGTATGTTGCTATATACAGGGGGCTGTATGTTGATATATACAGGGGGGCTGTATGACACTATATACAGGGGGGCTGTATGGCACTATATACAGGGAGGGGCTGTATGTTGCTATATACAGGGGGCTGTATGCTGCTATATTCAGGGGGCTGTATGGCGTTCTCTACAGGGGGGCTGTATGGCGTTATCTACAGGGGCTGTGTATGGCGCTATCTACAGGGGGACTGTATGGTGCTATCTACAGGGGGCGCTGTGTGGCGGAATCTACAGGGAGGCACTATCTACAAGAGGGGCATTGTGTGGCACCCAGGGGAGGGGGGCCCCAGTCAAAAGTTTGCTATGGGGCCCAGTATTTCCTAGTTACGCCCCTGTGTAGCGCATATTGCGGAAAGAGTTCCAGCTGGCTATGATAAAAAGTGTCAGAGAATAACAGCTTGATTCATATGGGGCTGCATAGCTGCAGACCGGTTAGAATACCCATGCTGACCCCTGTCCACTCCCGAATGCGCCTCCAATGGGCACGTGAGCATCAGAACTGGACCATGGAGCAATGAAAGAAGGTGGCAGGATGAAGCACATTTTCTGTTACATAATGTGGAAAGCCGGGTGCGGGTTCATCGCTTACCTGGGTCAGAGATGGCACCAGGATGCACTATGGGAAAATCAGCAGAATGAAAGGGGGTCAGCTGCAGTAGCAGACACACCAGAACATATGGATGAGCCAATTTGCCTGTTAAATATTGAAGGGCCGTGGTGCTTTAGTGATCTCCATAGCACATACGGTCGGCTGATTGGTGGCTCTTACGGGGATCAGGACCTCCACCGGCCATACACTGATGTCCTATTATAAGAATAGGCCATTAATGTATACTATCAGCATAATAACAGTATCAATGTTTTTTATACATAGATTATAATACAGTAAAATTATAATAAAGAGGTTCACTTAATTTTATCCATCATCCTCATCCGACTCAATGTTTATTTCCTACTATTGTATCTGTTATAGTAATTATATATTTTTTCTTTTGTGCATTAAAAGTTTCAGCTTTGAAATTTCTATTTGGAAAAAATTATCCCTTATGGGAAACATTGTGGCAATACACGTCTCAATGGACTGTTCAGCGACGGCAAACATCATTACACTTACTGTAAATTGGCATTCTAATGAGCCGAGGAAGAGAAGATAATTATTATGTGAATTTATTTAATATTTAAAAATATCTGGCAACACATAGCACAAAGCAAAGAATACATAATATTAAAATATTATTATTTGTTTATTAATCTTTTTTACTGCAAATTTAAATTCGGAGCTCTGTATCATGAACATGTCAAGGGTTATCCGAAACTATAAAAATACAGAAAAGTATCGGTTTGTCTCTGAATGGTCACCAGGTGTAATGTCCAGCGGGTTGTGGACTCACCGTGCTTCTTAACCGGCTTGACTCTGGAACACCTCTAAGGGCGTTGTCTAAGTGGTCTCCCTGGTATTCACCCTTTAACCCCGCTACGGCGATTTGGACTTTGCTGTGGGGACACCACCAAGTCGCCACCTACTGAGGTGGTCTCGGTATTAGTAGCAGCTGGCTACAAGAGAGTGGTTGGGGTCTGGTTGAGGTCAGGGCAGGATGAGTCCATGCAAGGACGTAAACCAGGTTCGAGACAGGCAACACTGGTAAGTGAGAAAGAGAGGGTCCGGAAATTATACTCCGATGAACAGAATAGAATAATACCACCTTTGCAGGAACAAATTAACTTTTAATCAAAATTACTCAGGCTTCAGGTGACCAGTGAGGCTACTTTAAATATGTACTGGGCATCTGGGATTGGTTAGGAACACAGAAGCTGCCGTAGCAGAAGGAAGAGGAAATTCTGTGCCTGCCGAGGGAGGGAGCATGACGGCATGCACAGATTGCCGGCACAACCACATGACCAGAGCACCGGCGGCAGGGGTGAACAATTTGGTGGTGGCGACGGTCATAAGAAGCAGCACCCGCGCTAGTGTTATACCAGGTGATGCCACCAAATAATCATTTTCAAGGACTACACTGCACGATGTGCTGCCCAGGATGTGAAATACGACAGGAAGGGGGTAGAGCAGGAGCAGTGGAGATAAGAGTCAGGTGTTGTGCGATGGTTCGTTCTTCAGAGATGTTGGGAAGATGTTCAGAATACAAAACCTCAGACAAGCAGGAGATAAGAACCTGGAGCATGGTCATGTAACTGCAAGTAAGACTGTCCTACAGAGGCATTTCAGCTACAGACAGCCCATTAGTAAGTGATAGATCTTCCTGCAAATAAACGTGCATAATTTTTGAAAACTGGATAACCCATTTAAACAGCACAGAAATTGGACCTATTTAGATATAAAAATAAAATAAAATGTTGTTTAACGGTGGATTGGGCTGCTTGTAACACGATGTAGAAGAAAATAAGCAAAGCAATTGCTTCTTCACAGAATGCAGTGGAAATCATGTTCAGGAGTACACCTGGGTATATTGGGATACGAACATATAGACGTAGAGTTTGATGCCCACAAAGCCTTGGAATGATGGATCAAGATTTTACAGCAGCGTAAGTAACCTGAAAATTCATAGAAACAATTAAATTGATAATAATATAAAACAGTTACAAAACTAACTATTCGGAGCAAATTCTAATAGTTAAAATAGACAAGAATTAAAGATGAATTCAAGCCACGGGATAGATGACAAATGTTTTATTATTGAAGGTTCGGCCTTTGGAACGCCCATCCTTACCCACCGGCACGACCATAGTGTATGAAGTCCTATACCTCTTACCATATACCACTTTATGAGCACAATATGACTATAGTACAAGCAGCAAATTCAAATTTATGTTTTCAAATGGAGTGGCCCTCTGTAGTTCCTCACCTTCTAGCCACGTGTAGTTCCCCTTTCCCTGCCTGTTCCGAAACCTCAGCCACCAAAAAAATCCATCTAGAGTAATATACTAAATAGTAGAAAGAAAGGGGTAGATGAGGGGGTTTCAGCTGCAGTTTCTCTCCCTTAATGTTTCTGTGAAACTGTATGCTGTGAGAGAGGAGAGGGAGCATCAAGTTGAGATATCTGATTGGCTAAGGGCCTACAGCACAGCTTTTATATCAGACCAATAGAAGCCTGGCTACTCACTAAGCAAAGAGAGAGAAAATGTGCAGGAAAGTAAAGGAAAAAGATTCAAAATATGCAGGCTACACAACATTTCTGGCTAACTAACATCTTATATATAGCTACCCTGTCTTCTAAATTCTTAACTGTGGTTCTCTCCAAAAGGTACAAGTTAAAGATCCTGGACCCCGATGCAAAATCTGTTGCCGTATCCCCCACCTACTGAGTGCTATTTATAATACTAGTGTCTTGTCATGTGGCAGATAGGGCCTTTACTTCCTCTCATGCAGTAGGGCTTATGTGGCACCCTCTTGACGTTATGTTGGCTGCATGCATCAAACATTTGAATTTATACCCTAGTGTATTCTCATACTTACCGACTCATCTTCAGGACTAAATCTCACATGACGTTCTAAAAATAATGTAAAAAATGTATATCACTAAACAGTTACTAACATATATAATAAAAGAAAGTATCCAAAAAATACCATATAGGTTTTCGTTTTTTTGTATCGAAAAATGTAATTAACCTGTATTGTTTTTAGTTCTTTTAATCGACTTGTATTGTCTTTTTATTGACTATTTCCATTCTTCCACTGTGGTGGGTGGCACTAAGGGAGAGGCACTGTGGCTGGCACTAATTGATAAGCACTGGTGATGGCATGGAGGCACTATTGTTGGCACAATTAAGAGAACTGTAGTTGACACTAACTGGGCGCTGTGTTTGGCACTAATGGGGGCATGTGGTGGCACTAATGAGGAGGTGGTGGTTAGAACGTATGTGGGGTCTGTAGCTGGCAATGGTGGGGACGGTATGTAGATGACACTACTCAAGTCCTGAACTAGGCATAACACAGTGCATTCATTTTACTTGAAGTACTCCAAGTTTTTTGGTGATCCTTGGAAGTATTATGGTCAAATGTGTAGCCGTAGGACCAGAAAAGACTGTGCACCCCTGATCTAGAC
The DNA here is from genome assembly GCF_050947455.1 of Rhinoderma darwinii. Taxonomy (NCBI): domain Eukaryota; kingdom Metazoa; phylum Chordata; class Amphibia; order Anura; family Rhinodermatidae; genus Rhinoderma; species Rhinoderma darwinii. Next base: position 7,494,485 of record NC_134698.1, on the reverse strand, counting down.
AGACTCAACAAGTGCTTTGTCATTTAATTACAGAATACGACAGTAGAGAAATGAAAAAGAGAACACAAAGGACAATAGTTTAAAGTTATTTGCTTTGTACAATGCTTTTTTATTAGATGGTTCTGTAAACTATGTGCCATCAGATGTGAACTGTGAGCGAGCCTGGCAGCAAGTGTTCAAATCCCCTGCAGCGCCACCACAGAGGAAATGAGGTATTACACAGTTCCAAGTAAGATCAATGTGCAAGGACATCCCGGGTCCTCCAGAGAGAGGAACTCTCTTTATATTCACTTACAGTAGATGAAGGTTCTAAAGGTGACCTTCTCTATTAACTCAGAATTCCCTAATAAGGTATCTAAAAATAGAGTTTCTTGACCAGACAATTCCTTGAATTCAACGAGACTGGGGTTACAGAAGACATTTATTAGTTAACTGGAGACGTACCCTGGTGAGTGTCTGAAGAACGAGGGGTCTCTTTAGACAAAGTTCTTCGTCTGATGGCAAGGATACTCAGATGCACAAGGAGGAGAGTGATAATGATGGGTAATCCCACATACAGGACAATATAGCAGTCACTGATGGACCTCTCATCTGAAATGAGAAGAAGCTTCATTGGTCAATTTACCGGGAGGGACCTTTAAACATCTCATCAACATCACCATTCTTGATGTTCCTTAATAACTAGCAAGTTATTACAATACAGTATATCTTCAACGTTGACCGCCATTTTTTTTCTAGATCCTAAATTCTATGTTTTTGCCATTATACATTTTTATAGAGTTCGTAAATCCGTTCTTGTCATACAGATCTCCAAATCTTCGTCTTCTCTTCACGCAAGTTAAAAATGAGAATAATACATGCCTGCTAATGGACCATAGGATCCTCTTACTTAGTACCCTGAGTAGTCTGATCATACAGTCATGTATACTCCTGTAACACCCATGTCCACGGGCCGTCGCGATTACTCATCTCCCGACGGCCGCAGCCATGGATCTGTGAGTGCTGGCCCGCATCTCCTCCTCAGGAGAAGCCAGCGCTCACCTCCGCTTCATTCTAGGGTGCGTGAATTAAATATGTAATTAGCCCATACTCACCCTGGACTATAAGAAGGGCCCTGCCCCTTCCCTCATTGCCTGAGTGTTGTTGTGTTTACCCGTTTTAGTCTTTGCATATGGTCCCTTAGTGTTTTCCATTTCCCAGTGTTCCCGTACCTGCTACCTGTATCCTGTATCCTGTGCTACCTTGTTCCGGTGCCATAGAGAGTTGTTGTGTTGTGCCGTATACTACGGCTTCTGTGTAATATCGCGCCAGGTGTCTGCCTGCTGCCAAGGTCCCATCCGAGCAAACCATCGCTACTGTCTGAATTAGCACAGGTACCCTTATTCTAACCATAGACATTGACTTGGTATCCTGTTGGCCAGCTGCTATCCCGCTATGGCGGTACGGCCCAGTGGGTCCACATACCCACAGATCGTGACAACTCCATTCTCTCTGCCTTGTGCTTCTTGCAAACCTATAGACTGTAGGAGAAGAGGAGAAAACGTGGAGTAACACATGACTACAGAATCAGACTACACACAGAGTTTATTTGTAGTCTGTGACCATGGAGACACATAGTTCTTCATAGGAGCTGTACACACAAAACGGTAGGTAAAGAAATAGTCATGGCTAAATAAAATGTACTAATTATTAGACAGCATAAAGTTAGACAGTCAAATTTATCACAGTGGTGCACCCTGTATGATAAATATGGTGCATCCTTAGATACTTCTGTCTAACTTGAAACCACATGGTTTCGTTTGCGACAAACATTTGGAAAAATGTCTTTAAAAAAAATGGCCAAAACGTGTCACAAACTAAAACAAGCCAAAATCACACCCATTTTCTATAAATATGAACTCTCATGTCTGTGGTGGGAATACCCCTTAAAAACACAAAAATATAATATACCGTATGTATTTTTTTACTTACCATCAGTGATTTTTGAGGAAGATGCCATGAAATTTAAAGAAATCTTTTCACCAGTGGTGGTCTCTTGTATGAAACAAGACATTACTGGATATTGGATTGATCTGGACATGGCATATAGGCTCCTTAAACTCCCAGAATATGGATCCAAAGTTGTCCAACTCTCTTGCTCCGTCCCATTTAAGGTCCATTTAATCCGGTCCCATTTCTTTGTCCAGTTATGAGCAACACACAGTAAGACGATTGACTCTGTGGCTCTCGAATGTTCTTCTTCTGATGCAAGTATCGATAGGGTGGGTTTCCTTGGATAACGCTCTGATAAGAAGATCAAAATTATTCAGGGGCGTAACAAAAATTCATAGAAAACGCACACCCTTTTTTCTTTTGCTAGACCACAAGAAACGGGAAATGAAGCTCCTGGGCTCCAATTTCAAAAATCTGTAAAAGAGATCCCACTTACCATGTGCCATTGATAAAGATGGTGACTTCTTATGAGGCAGAGGGGCCATTGGGCCCCCTAAGGAACCAGGGCCATAATATGACTGCTTCACCTGCACCCCCTAGCTGATCACAGGAATTACAGGCTTTCTTTCGCCCCAGGGCAAAAATTCAGTTTGGTACCCTTACCCAATAATTCTGTATGTCAAACTCCCTCAATGCTGATATGCATACATGGACATTTAGGTTAGGGGTCCAATCATCAGCCTCCCCCGGCACTCCTCTTTTGATTGGTCACTCTTCTCTCCATGTAAAGCGAGTCTGCTGCCAAAATGGTATGTATTCAAAGGTTATCATAAAATCTTCCTGCTGGCGACACTCCCCTCCGGGGCTTCCCTGGCCCTTGACTGATCACGAGTTGAACCCGGTGTTGAATGTTCGTCACTGTGGGGCAGAAGCAGAATTGGACATACTGGTGCCCCCTAGAGGCAAAGCTTTTCTTTGCAGTGGATATACACAATCTCCTCTTTCTACTAATAGTGGAGGGTTATGATTACCCCAAAATACCCTAAAGGAGCTTGGTACAAAGGGCTGAGCCAGATACCCCCAAAATGCTCGACTTTTTCTCTGCCCTAAATACAATCAGTCCCAAGTCATATATGTATTCAATAAACCGCTGTTCCAAGTGCGACAAACTTTCTCAGCCCTCAAGTGAAAGGGGCTGAGGTGTAATACCAGACACAGCCTGTGGAAAATAGTGGCGCTGTTTCTGGAAAAAGATGTAGACTTTCTAATGAAAAATGCAGTTTAATAAATGTATCTAATAATTAATCCGTAATTTAATATATTAATTATATAGATCCTTCTGACTATGGGTGAAGATTCTTACAGGGGGCACAGTCTATCTCTAGGACCAGCAAAGTTACATAATTCAGCAATCTAGACCGGAGAGCAGATCCTCCGGAGTGTAAGGATTTTTGTTTATCATAAATGTAGCTCATTAGCACACGATATACAATAAAGTCATAGAAATATCTATGTGGTAGAACGTTACATTCTATGAAGAAATAACTGCTAACTTTTAACAAGACTGTATGATTAAACATCTGCAGTTTTGCCCGATAACCTTAAAAATGCCCTAAAAGCCAAAAAAAACAACAACTCGGCAAATCATATTTTCAAGATAATCTGTTATTAATTGGCATTTGGAGTAGATGAACATGACAAAGAACATCCGACTATTAGCAAATATAATCTATGAACAAAAATTATCTAAATTCTATGACACGCTTTAGTAAATGACAGAAATAGGATTAATAGATGATAGATAGATAGATAGATAGATAGATAGATAGATAGATAGATAGATAGATAGATAGATAGATAGATAGATAGATAGATAGATAGATAGATAGATAGATAGATATGAGATAGATAGATAGATAGATAGATAGATAGATAGATAGATAGATAGATAGATAGATAGATAGATAGATAGATAGATAGATAGATATATAGATAGATATGAGATAGATAGATAGATAGATAGATAGATAGATAGATAGATAGATAGATAGATAGATAGATAGATAGATAGATAGATAGATAGATAGATAGATAGAGATAGATAGATAGATAGATAGATAGATAGATAGATAGATAGATAGATAGATAGATATGAGATAGACAGACAGATAGATAGATAGATAGATAGATAGATAGATAGATAGATAGATAGATAGATAGATAGATAGATAGATAGATATGAGATAGACAGACAGACAGACAGACAGATAGATAGATAGATAGATAGATAGATAGATAGATAGATAGATAGATAGATAGATAGATAGATAGGTCTCACCTGTAACTATTAATGTGCTGGCTAGATGAAAGTTTTGGTCCAGTCCTGATATAGAACAATAATATACTCCTGAGTCAGACGGTCGGATATTTCTAATCTCCATGGCGAGTATAGATCTATTTTCGCAGTAGACATGATATTTACTATCTTTGTCTTTTGGGTCACATGCGCTTCGGGACACAGCCTGTAACCCCCCATCCTCGTTCTCCTTATACCATTGTAAATTACCACTATTTTTACCAAGTTCACACGTGATGTTGGTGTTCTGGCCCATTTCCACAAATTGTACGTGTGACGAATCTGGAATGTTTCCATCTGTAAATATCCCTGGTGGAACAAATGTGACATGGATTATAACACAGATCAGAGGGCGCGCGGGTCAGAACACAGGGTAATAAGGTTATGTGGTGATAACGTATCTCAGAAATAGATATCGCACTTTTTTTATCTATCTATCTATCTATCTCATATCTATCTATCTATCTATCTATCTATCTATCTATCTATCTATCTATCTATCTATCATCTATCTATCTATCTATCTATCTATCTATCTATCTATCTATCTATCTATCTATCTATCTATCTATCTATCTATCTACCTATCTCTCTATCTCATATCTATCTATCTATCTATCTATCTATCTATCTATCTATCTATCTATCTATCTATCTATCTATCTATCTATCTATCTATCTATCTATCTATCTATCTCATATCTATCTATCTATCTCATATCTATCTATCTATCTATCTATCTATCTATCTATCTATCTATCTATCTATCTATCTATCTATCTATCTATCTATCTATCTATCTATCTATCTATCTATCTATCTATCTATCTATCTATCTATCTCTATCTATCTCATATCTATCTATCTATCTATCTATCTATCTATCTATCTATCTATCTATCTATCTATCTATCTATCTATCTATCTATCTATCTATCTATCTATCTATCTATCTATCTATCTCATATCTATCCATCTCATATCTATCTATCTATCTATCTCATATCTATCTATCTATCTATCTATCTATCTATCTATCTATCTATCTATCTATCTATCTATCTATCTATCTATCTATCTATCTATCTATCTATCTATCTATCTATCTATCTATCTATCTATCTATCTATCATTTTCTGTTTTCCTCTCTCGCTATCATCTCTTTCCATCGAGTAGACATGTAATCACTAACGCGCAACTTAAATGTGAACACAAAGAGAAGCCGTGTAGTAGTCGCCATTATAATCACATCATCACCGTTCATTTATATTCACTAAGAACTGGAAATAATTCCATAAAAGACTTACCCTGAATATAAGTAAAAAAGGCAACAACAACAATCCGGACCTTCATGTTTCCTCGTCTGATAGCAGCAGATTTATGGTAAGAAGCGCGCTCACCGTTTATCTGGCTTCCTGTCCTCGCAGCGAGAGGAAACTTAAAAAGTGTTAAAGAGATAATAAAACTGGTACATACTGTGAGGTGAAGGTCAGTAGTAGAGGGTGAGCTTAAAAAAAACTCTGCGGGACCGGCTATGGATGTCATACGGTTGGCAGCCGGACAGGCCAGTCTGACACTGCATCTTCCGCAAATTTTGGCGCAAGATGTGGCAACTAGAATGTGACAGCGTCACTTTAAAAATTTCGTAAGCCTTATTTGTTGAAACCAGAAAACCACTTTAACATCTAGTCCTATGGAAACACGCAATATGGTCATAAAATGAGTTGTGCCAAAAGACAAACTCATCTCTGCGAGATCTGTGGATAAAAATATATAAAATGAACGTGGCTGGAGCTTATGCCTATGTAATAATTCTATACATGTGAGAATGACCTGGTAAACTAACCATAACTCAACTCTGTTAAGCAGGGGTGGGTCTAAATGTTTATGAAATTTGGTTTACGGAATGAACTTAACCATAGGTAGGTGACGACATTCTAGTAGGTGTGAACTCCATGTTTGCCTATTTCAGTAGTTCAAGTGAAAAGGAGCAGAGCTGCAGTAACCCAGCATGGCCACTAGTGGTCGGAGCCTCCTGCTTCCGGCACTGACTCCTGGATAGCCAGAACAGCTGATCGATGCCAGACCTCGCTGATCATATACTGATGACCTATCCTGTGGAAAACAGTAACCTAGCATGGCCACTAGTGGTCGGAGCCTCCTGCTTCCGGCAATGATCCCTGGATAGCCAGAACAGCTGGTCTGTGCTGGACCCCCGCCGATCAAATACTGATGACCTATCCTGTGGAAAACAGTGACCTAGCATGGCCACTAGTGTTCGGAGCCTCCTGCTTCCGGCAATGACCCCTGGATAGCCAGAACAGCTGATCGGTGCCGGACCCCCGCCGATCATATACTGATGACCTATCCTATGAAAAACAGCCCGCAACCTGGACAACCCCTTTAACCCCTTCAGGACAAAGCCATTTTTTTATTTTTCATTTTAGTTTTTCTCTCCCCACATTCTAAGAGCCATAACTTTTTTTTATTTTTCCGTCAATAGAGCGGTGTGAGGGCTTATTTTTTGCGGGAGGAGTTGTAGTTTCTTTTTGTACCATTTATAGTTCCATATAATGTACTGGAAAACTGAAAAAAAATTATTTGCGGGCTGAAGTTGGAAAAAAAATGTGATTCCTCAATTGTTTTTTGGGTTTCGTTTTTACGGCTTTCACCATGTGGTAAAAACGACAACTTATCTTTATTCTGTGGCTCAATACGATTACGGTGATACCAAATTTATATAGGTTTTTTTATATTTTACTAATTGATAATAAACTTTTCGTTAAAAAAAATAAATTTTTGTGTCGCCACATTCTGAGAGCCAGAACTTTTCTATTTTTTCACCGATTGAGCGCTTTGAGGGCTTATTTTTTTGTGAGACGAGCTGTAGTTTTTATTGGTACCATTTTTTGGTACGTAGAGCTTTTTGATCACTTTTTATTAAATTTTCTTTGAGAGCTAAGGTGACCAAAAAACAACGATTCTGGCGTTTTACATTTTTGTTTTTTACGGCATTAAATAATGCTTTATTGTAATAGTTCAGACTTTTCCGGATGCAGCTAAACCAATTTTGTTTACTTTTTATATTTTTACATTACATTAGTGGGGAAATTGGAAAAGTTTTTTTTTTTAACTTTTAATATATATATATATATTTTTTCCACTACTAAAATTTTTTTTTCCCTTTTTTTTTTACACACTTTATAATCCCCTCTAGGGGACTTGAACCAGCGATCGATAGATCGCTGGCACAATATGCTGCAAAACCAACGTATTGCAGTATCTCGTCATTTTTACAGGCATCTGTTAAGCCCGGCCATGGTCAGGGCTTAACAGAGACAGAGTGAAGGCAGCCCTGGGGGCCTTCATTAGGCCCCTGAGCTGGCATAACCACTGTCGTCACCCCCAATCTCACTGCGGGGGGGGGGGGGGGGCGATGAGCTGCCGGAGTGGACCGCCCCCTCTTTTCAACGCCTCAGATGCTGCAGTTTGCGATTGACCGCAGCATTTGAGGGGTTAAACAGCCAGGAACAGCGCGATCACTGCTGCCAGCTGTTAGTCCCGGGTGTCCGCTGTAAAATACAGCGGACACCTGCACCATATGGAACGCCATCAGCGCGTGAGCGCGCTCCATACATCACCCGCACCCAGACGTAATAGCACGTCTGGGTGCGCAAAGCGGTTAAGATAAGTGGGCCAAAAAAAAAAAAATCTGGGAAAAAATAACTCTTGGGTCACATTAGGCTCCAGGCTCAGAAGCCACCATAACCTCTGCACCCCTCAGAAGTGTCTCCAACAGGGCCCTCACCTACCATGTGTCATATATAATACTAGAGCCTCTTTATGTGGTACGGGGGCCTTTAGGCCTCTTCCGGCACCTGGGCCCAGGTGTGACTGCTGCCTCTGCACCCCCTAAATCTACATTCGTGGCACCCCCTGATGCGCCATATGACCCAAATGCCTTGTAGATGACTTTATGAGGATGTCATAGCATTTACCATGGGTTGATGACTTTTCAAAGATGAGCGGAATTCCAATTTTGAAGTATCCAAAAAGGGGTGAGAAGACCTATTCGTAGAGTAAATTAACTACAATATACAGTATATATTATCTTGAGAAAACGTTAAAATCTGTACATGAATTCTGATCGTGGCCTTCATATATTGTGTTTGTGTGGGTTGTGGTTAATTAATATGCAATAAAACACGACATGTGACTTCTCAACACAATGTAGAACATTTTGTGGTTTCCTCCATCTCAGAAAACACAATAACGCTTTTGAAGACCTCTTATGTATAATTAACCGGTTGGTACCAAGACCATTAATCTCTGCTTGAGATGGAGCTATAAAGAGCACCTTCAAGGCCACTCGCTCCCTCATTTTGGTTTTAAGAGTTCTAAAAGAAAGAAATTTCATGAAAAACAAACATTTTACGTTCGACTTTTTGATAATAAATTAAATAATTTGTGTCACTGTATCACAAGGTTGGTTACTTGCCCTCCACCCCCTTTCGTGCCTGTTAGTTTTCTCAAGCCTAACATGAACAAAAAAAAAACTTTTCCAATAATCGCTTCTTGAAGAATAACAAAGGGTGTAAATACTTTTGAAAAGTTTCCATCAGACTCAAGGTGTATAACAAATTCAGGGTCTAGTAGCTAAAAAAAAGTTCAGGCAGGAGGGTGTTAATAGCAAGAGTAGTCAAGTAACAGTCCAGGATTGGTACACAGATAAGCGGCACCAGACTAGAGGCAGGAAGCTCAATAGTCCAGGAGGAAGTGCAAGTTCCAGGCTCATATAGGAGCCAAAAAGGTGAAACTAATGGGGGCAATCAAGGTAAGGACTCTCAAGAGGCAAGATAGAGAACATAGACAATAGATTCAGCATTGGATCTGTTCAGTAACATCTTGAATAGATCAATGAGAAGAGTTGCTGCAAGAGATTCTGGGTTCTAATCCTGCCAATCACTTTTCACGAAGGGATTACTTTGAAAGGAACGGTAGAAATTGATGGAAGAATTCTACTCAATTGAGTTGATAATTCCATGTAGACCCATAGCAGAGCTGACATTTTCACAACTCATTATGATATTATATCACCATAAAATGAACATTTCTCTCTTCGGAGGACCCATTACCTATTGAATTCAATGGGCACCTGTAATACTTAATTTGGTCTGTGGTGGCGCTGCAGGACCTTTAAGAGGCAAGATAGAGAACCTAGACAATAGATTCAGCATTGGGTCTGCTCAGTAACACATTGAATAGATCAATGAGAAGAGTTGCTGCCAGGGATGCAAGAGATTCTGGGTTCTAATACTGCCAATCACTTTTCACAAAGGGATTACTTTGAAAGGAACGGTAGAATATGATGCAAGAATTCTTCCTAAGTGAGTTGATGATTCCATGTAGACGCAGAGCTGACATTTTCACAACCCATTATGATTTTATATCACCATAAAATGGACATTTCTCTCTTTGGAGGACCCATTACCTATTGAATTCAATGGGCACCTGTAATACTTAATTTGGTCTGTGGTGGCGCTGCAGGAAAATTGAACACCTGCTGTCAGGTTCCAGCAATAAGACGCCCTGTGATCAACTTATCTTTAAGTATCTTCGCTCCATATATTGGGTAAGCGGGTAAATAAAAGGTCACACACTAACTTTACTCTTTTGGGTGCATTTATTGTTTTATTAACACCAGTAAATAACCTGGAGATACCACCAGAATTTTATTTTCAAATCTTTTTTTTTATTATTATTGTTAACATTATTGATTCAGAACAAAAATAATCATACATGAATAAAGAAAGACAAACAAACAAGGAAAAATCTATAACATCCTTTTCAACACCCAATAATAAAACAGAAACACTATATAATATGAGATGCCAACAGTATGTCCAAAACCAGTGACCTGGCCCAAACCCCTCTATACTAGCCAGTCAAAAAATGCAGTACAAAAAAAAAATACCCCTTTTCCAAAAATGTACTATTGAACGTCATGAGGGTAAGATGGGGGGGGGGGGGCGCAATGTTGGGCAGTCAAAAGAAGCCCAGCTCTCTCTTAATGGGCACTATATGCTGCTGGGACAATGCCATGTGACGAGCCCATGACAGGTTGAGCCTCCTCTTCTTGTTCCAGTCAATCTTTCCCTGCCACCTGCAGTCAGGAAACATAAAATAACTCCATTGTCACAAAGTCTAAACCTCCCTCGTCTCCAGTTGATGAGTGAAGATCTGAGCTCTGACCAGCTTTCCATGAAGAAGGCCCTGAAAGTGGTCACCTAAAGAATTTTTAGGCAGTACAAAGCATACACTTAATCTGACTTTTTTGTTAAATCTTTAGGATTAACATACGGCTATAGGTTTACCAGCAGTCCAATACAAAACCACAGGTGACTAGTTGTGATATCATAACGGCCTTTGTCAAGGGTCAAGGGGCAAGTTCTACAAATTCAGATTTTCTATAGCTGGAAATTTGCTATATTTAGAATCCAACTTTCTAATGCCATCCGATACATACTGTCGGTTGATGAGATATAATGCACTTTTCTTCTTTTTAATGTACTGTAATTAGAACAAATGTTATTTTTACACTTTCAGTTCCATTTCTGCTTTTGTGACGCTATGGTCAGAGGTGTTACATCCTGTAATGGGCTGAGTGGAAAAAGAAAGACTTCAAAAATTATTTGCAAAAATTCAAGACTATAAATCTGGTCCAAGGAGGCCCTTGATTATTTTACCAGCCCACTTATTTTTACTTTTATTTAGAGTTTTTAAACTTAACTGGAGCAATGGGTCTTCTAAAAGTGAACCATGACCTTAATGATCGCCGAGTACCCTCAAATACGCACAGTAGCTCTGTGCCCACATAGTCTGTTATGACTAGTGGAAGCTTACAGTACATTAATGTCATGTGGGAGACTCATAATGAACCGGTGGTTAAGGTGGTCACAAAGCAACGAGCAGAAACTCTCTAGCGCCCTTTTAATCTTCTCAAACGAAGGATGTAGACGGCATGAGGATGATGAGTGTGAGTGTGAGTGGTTCAGAACCATACAGTGAAACACCTACATCACTAGTTTGACCAAAACCCAACCTAGTGGTCATCTGTCTTATATTTTTCCTCCCGAGACTCCCACTCTGATGAAGGTATCTACTAAGTACCTCCATTGTTTATTGAATGAGGTGGGAGGTTTAGCAAGAAGATTATCACATAGTTGTTAACCATAGTCAGTGCAAAGTGATAACGCAGTTGGAAAATTGAGCGTATCTCCCCCCGTATCTACGAAAGAAAGTATTGGACTATGACTTACTCCTCGTGGCTGAAATTCTGTTGCGATCAGGGGGCACATAACATTGAATGTAATGCTGCCATTGGATGAAGTGCCTCACCTGAGAGCTCTCAAGTTGTGGCTCATTGACCACCATTGATTTACACAAAGGTAACCCCACCACAGATGTGGACTATGTCACTTCAATGGAGGTATCAGCCTTCAACAGAGACTCCGGCTTAAATGGTGGCTTGAACTTTTAGTATTAAGCTGTCAAAAGAGGTCTACCAGTAGAAGGAAATGTCGACTTGGTGAACTACTTACAGATCCACCAGTGGTAAGGTGAGTCAGAAATATTTGAGGCTCAAATGGGGTGGGCTTGGTGGGGTGCCAAGAAGAGGATATTGACTTTTGTTATGGGGCCGTTGGATTTGTATGTGTCCCTACATCTGGTCATATCTATCTATTACTTATTTTCAGAGAGATAGAAACATAGTTGGACACAAACAAGTTCCTCAGACAGAATATGTATAAATCAGGATCCAAGTGGCCCACTACAGGATCTTCCTGTGGACCCAGGCTGTGCCATAATGATAGGGCATATGGGGTCCAGCACCAGACAATCCCTTATGAAGCTGAAAGTAGAAGATCACTGAAGTCTATCACTCTCTACTGCATTTATGGTCTATGAAGGTTAATAATGGAGTCTACAATGCCAATAAAGCGCACATGAACATATTCTGTATAGTTGAAGGGTATGTCCACAGAATCATTTTCTCTGGTTGGCCCTGGTTACCATATACTATGACATGCTCATTTTTCCATTAAAAGATCACACACATATGCAAACACACATAGCCAAGTACAATGACAAGCAAGTTAGTGGTGTCCATCTTGGAGCTCATGGTTCCAAATATGGTTTTTCGAAGGCCACTGTGTACAATAATTGATTACTTGATAAAATTAGGATCTGATCCCTGGATAAGGATGCATCAAGGATTTGTCCTTCTTTGTGGGATATTTAGGACAAGATATTAAGATATTGATGGGGTCGATGATGCAGACTTGGCTATTTTCTTCGTTTGTTGAGATGGTACATGTTCAGCTGGGCGTAAGTAATTTCATCCTAAAAAATGCAAATTACTATTGTCATTCTCAATATAAATATCAACAAAGGTACAAAACTGTACATGGCCTAACATATCATCTCCTTCAGAAAAACCGAATCCCAACAGATTCTACACTGCAATAAGCCTGACGAAGGACCTTGGGTCCGAAACATTGCATTACTAAAGTTTGATTTTTGCTTTGCATTGAAACACAGGCAGGCTATCCTTAATTTTTTCTACTCCATCCAACTCATGATGTAGCGGAAGCCTCTAGATATCAATGTGCACCAAGCCAAGGCTCTATCAGCTACCCAATCAGATTTTTCAGTCAATACAACAAACACCATTACGTAAACTGGCAGGCCCCATTATAAGTCATTGGGGTTCACTGGTTGCTGTGGTATGTCGTGTTATGGATCTGGCTCTGCATTGCAAATGTGAACATAGCTTTAGGCCTTAACCCTATATTAAAATAATAGAAAGTAGAACAGGGGGAGGAAACCTCCAGCTCACCAGCCCTACGCCTGATAGTCCTGCTTCGCTCGGATCTCCGCAACAGTCCACGGTAAGCAATAGTAGGATAGAAAGAGTTGATCCAGCACTGCAGGAATGTGGTTTAAAAAGGAACGTATTCCCAATTTTATTAGTATCAAAAAAGCTTTCAAATTCGATAACAGGCAGACTTGGCATCAAGGCAGTAGTCGGTAGATATAGTGAGCCTACGCGTTTCAATCACGTCAAGTGCTCTTAGTCATGGCATTCATTCAGTCATGAATGCCATGACTAAGAGCACTTGACGTGCTTGAAACACGTAGGCTCACTATACCTACCGACTACTGCCTTGATGCCAAGTCTGCCTGTTATCGAATTCTAAAGCTTTTTTGATACGAATAAAATTGGGAATACGTTCCTTTTTAAACCAAATTCCTGCAGTGCTGGATCAACTCTTTCTATCCTACTATTAAAATAATAGCCTATATTTTCAGATCTACATATAGCATGAAGTCATTAAGCATTTGGCCCATATTTACATCTTGATGTAGGGCATTGTCTTGGACCATCTCACCATGATAGGTAAGGGAAACACAAGTCAACCTCATAGTTAGACATTTCAGTGACAAATCAATGCCTGCTGATTGACCGGTACCCTATTTCTGGCATCTTGTGTATATTGATATATACTTAATGCTGGTAGTACAAATGGATCCATCTACTAAATATATTGGAACATGGATAATAATAAAATTGCCGTATAGGTATCACTGTGAAAACCAACAAATAATCGAGAGTTGACAATAAAGGAGTTGTACAAGTTTATAAAAAAAAGTCTGCTTTTCTCTAGGAACAGCGACACTCTTGTCCATTGGATGTGTGTCGTATTGCATCTCAGTCTGAATGCCATTTTATATGTGTTATGGCAAGTAAATTATACCTTTATTTAAATTATGTAGCCAGACAAAACTTCCCCTGGCAATATCAGCTGATTGTTATGGTTGCAGGAGCCAGACCTGCACTGGCAAATATTCTTTTTAGAATTACATTTTGGCCACTTACTTAGTTGAAAACTTACCTGGTTCCTATTTTTGTTCCTGGAAATTTTGCTGATTTTTTCTGAAAAAAATAAAAATAAAAAATAAAAAAATCAATTGCTAAAGTCCATGGACTTGGACTACCACTAAAAGTACTCACACTGAAGAAAACATACAATCCCCTTTGGGACTGTTTAGAGACTTCTGTTACTAATGATACAACACATAATTCTAAGCAAAGGACCACTGATTTGAATGACAATTTGCTTAGAATTTGTTTCATATTTCAAATTACAGAAATCTTTGAGTAATGCCAAAGGGGTTAAGAAAGATAGGGCTCTAGCGATCCTAAGCCCCTTCGGACACTACTTCTTTAACTGGAAATCAAAACTAGGAGAAGAAAAAGAAGGAGAAGAAGGAGAAGAAGGAGAAGAAGAAGAAAAAGAAGAAGGAGGAAAAGGAGAAATAGAAGGAGAAGAAAAAATAGAAGGAGGAGGAGAAGAAGAGGAAAAAATGTGATACATCTTTGCATAATGCCAAGGGGATTAAGAAAGATAGGACTCTAGCGATCCTAAGGCCCTCTGACACTGCTCACCGTTTTCTTTAACTGGAAATCAAAACCAGAAGGAGGAGACGAAGAAGAAGGAGAAGAAGAAGAAAAAGAAGGAGAAAAAAGAGAAGAGACGAAGGAAAAGAAGGAGAAAAAGAAAGCGAAGAAGGAGAAGTAGAAGGAGGAGAAGAAAAAAGTGAAGAAAGAGAAGTAGAAGAAGAAGACAAAGGAAAAGAAGGAGAAAAAGGAGGAGACGAAGGAAAAGAAGGAGAAAATGAAGGAGAAGAAGAAGAAGGAGGAGTAGAAAAAGGTGAAGAAAGAGAAGAAGACAAAGAAGAAGAAGGAGAAAGAGAAGAAAAATAAATTAAGAAAAATCTCTTCCTTGTTGGCCGAAACATGATTGCGTATTACTGAGAATTATACAAATATTTATTGACGGTTTCTTATTGGACTGGCATTGTGAATTGATGCCAAATAGTGTGTAGCGAGATTTAAAGGGGAATTCCAGTAGATAACATTTATCACCTATAATGTTAGATCTGTGGGGGTCCAAATGCTGGAATGCCCACCAATCTCTAGAACAGGGAGCCCACGATCATGATGAGATTGTATTGAGTAGTGGTCAAGCATGCACGTTACCCCTTCATACAACTCTATGGAAGTTCCAGAAACAGCCAAGCACTCTAGCAATCGGTGCAGGTCCAAGTGTCCCCCCCCCCAATCTTACATTTATCCACTGTCCAGTAGATGGGGTATAAATGTTATCCACTGGTATACACCTTTAGGAACTGCAGCTTATACCAAAATGTTTTTGCAGTGAGGGTGCTCATGGGTAAATGTTGAGTACCTGTTCGCTTGTGGATCCATAGGAGATGAGCAGACAAAGTCAACAGCAGAAGAAGGCTCAAAGTCAGGACTGGTATCATGAGATGTTGACAATTGTAGACAAAATTATGCTGGAGTGGACCTAGAAGATGATCATCATAGAATATTTTTTAAAAACATCCTCGAACCTTCAGTTCAGTAGAACATCTAACAACAACCATAAAGTTGGTAATGACACACATATTAAAACATGTTTGGGTTAGCAGAGCCACTTGTTTCAAATTCTCATATTTATTGTAAAATATACTCCCTTGCAAATTAAAAAAAACCTCAATGATGTCATCAGACAGGCCATGCTTTGTATTTGAATACCAAAGGGCATTAGTGATTTCTGTAAATTTATAACTTATATGTCTATCGCTGGTCCAGAAATGTAATGCTATCCCATGGTAACCACAATGAAAAAAAAATAAAAGAAAAAAGTTAATACATATAAATAAAACAAAAATTAAAAAAACGACAGAAACTAGAAATGTACACAAATGTTTTGTTTCAATTTAACCATTACAAACCATAAAATAAATTCACCAACTACTTACTCATCAACTGTTGTTTTCTAACAAAACAAAATTGTTCAAATTTTGCTCAAATTTTATTTATTCTTTCCACAACCTTTTTCTACCATATTTTTTTTATACTATAAATGATATTCAAATTTTACAATCTCTAAAAATGTTATAAAACTAACAAACACAATTTTTTGGAGAGAACAAAGGGTTGTATAGCTATATAGATGGAATTATAAGGGCTAAAAATACACAATCGGTCTGGTGCTAAGGTCCAAAGCTATTGTGGCCGAAGACAAAAAATTATATACACATATTAAGAGGGATACATTTATGCTTCCTGCAGAAGCTATCACAGGGCCCCCACCTACCAATTACAATTTATAC
This sequence comes from Rhinoderma darwinii, assembly GCF_050947455.1. Lineage (NCBI taxonomy): Eukaryota > Metazoa > Chordata > Amphibia > Anura > Rhinodermatidae > Rhinoderma > Rhinoderma darwinii. Next base: position 7,477,953 of record NC_134698.1, on the reverse strand, counting down.
TAGTATTTTTTTATGTGGCAAAGGGGCCTCCGGCACTAGAGTCATTTTCTGTTTGGTGTACAATTTCCCTCAAAATATAAATAATTTGAAAATTGCTTAGGTGGCTCAAAACATTCCCATCTAAAACAAAAAATTTTCCCAAAAATCAAGGCATCTTACACTTCCAGAAATGTGTCTTTTTTCTATGGTGGTCCTTTGGAGTTTTATACATTTTTGTTTTGTGAAAGTAATATATTTTTAATATATTTTTATCAGTATTACATTATTTTGATAATTCTGATTACTTTTTTTTCTTACCTGGTATTTGCCAGTGGACAACTACAGGAGTAGAAGAACTAAACCGACCTTCACAGCTCACCCAATTTTCAGTATTTAATGCGTCATTAGAAAGTGAGAAGATATTTATGGACGTCCATGTTCCATCTGGTCTCTGAATGAAGGTCATCTTGCCCTTGTGAAACGTTCCAGACATGTTCCAGGTTATATGAACTGGACGATCAGCCCCATCTGCCACACAGGCCAGCATAAAACAGTTGTGAAGAAGAGGATGCTGGAGAACGCGTAGCTGGACAGAGTTTTTGGAGGCGGCTCTGTCTTCGAAATATAATTATTTTATTAAATTCATCACTTTTCCATATAAAGCTTCCCCATCTATTCATTTTATGATATTCCATTGTGGGTTCTACCAAGGACATACAAACCATGGAGGTATATCAATTCCACTGGTTCTATAATCCACATAATTAATTCAAGTTCAACTCCTAGTAGCCAAACAGCAAATTTTTGGTGCCGTTTGGCTAATAGGAGCGCCGATTGAATAATGCAAACTTATAGTTGAGTCTGGTGTTTTTATGAAAAGACCACTCCCCTCGCCTCTTCCCGCTTCCTCTCCCGATTCACAGTCATGTCATCTCAACAGGTGGTGAAGAAGGTGAGAAAAACAGCTCATCAGTTTGAACTTTCTCATCTCCCTCATGTGGTGTGGACTGTATCTTATTTATTTGGATTATACTACTTTGATTTTCCAAGCAGAGTCTGAGAAGTTATACAGAGTTCCTTGAAGAACAAGGGTTCAAGGCCCAAATCTCATGCACTACCGCTTGACATTGAGGCTAGTAAACTCTGTGTTTCACCTTTTCAGTTTCTTTGTGAAATCAAAGAAGCAATACAAGTGTTGTGGTACTTCGGAGATCCACTGCACACCAGAAAAGGAAGATAGGAAAGTATAAACTGAATTCCCCCCCCCCTTTGTAATTACCTGTTGAGACTCTTTAAGACATTTGAAGGATGTCTTCTATACCATAGAGGCAGCTCCTTCAGGTACCAAAAAACAGTGGTCTAGAGGCAATTGACCTCCATCTCCTTTATCATGGATGGTGTAAACCTAAACAGAGCTCAACAATGATAGTACTATACACTGTATATAGAATAAACAGTAAATGATTATTTAACGGGATCTAGACCCATATAAAAACATTCATTGTTAACTTTACATATGGATTGGACTGCACCCATACCCACAATTCCATTGGAGCAATAAGCTCTGCCCTCTCTCTACTGACCACGCCTTTTTATGTACAATTTGAACTCTATTGTACTTATGTACAGTTTTTTTTAAAGAACTGTATTGTCAGAATGAACTATTGTTTAAATCAAGTATTTATGTAAAAGATTAGAGATGAGCGAACCGGGACAACCGAACCCGGTTTCGGTCCGAACATCAGGAAAAGTTTTGTTCGCAGCGAATCCGAACTTCACCGGGTTCAGCCGAACCCATTTTGACTGAACCCGGTCAAAAATATTATACAAATCGGCAGCCACTTGTCTCTATCAATCACTGATAGAGAAAAGAGGCTGCTGATTAAAAATAAAATAAAAAGCATTTCATAAGTACCCGGTCGTTGTCTTGGTGACGAGTCCCTCTTCTTCCTCCAGTCCGACCTTCTTTTCTGACGCGGAAGCCTGTGATTGGCTGCAGAGGCCTCTGCAGCCTGTGATTGGCTGCAGAGCCGCGGCAGCCTGTGATTGGCTGCAGCGGTCACATGGGCTGTATCGTCATCCAGGAATGTCGGGCCAGATGTCGAGAGGGACGCGTCACCAAGGCAACGGCCAGGAGACCGGACTGGAGGAAGCAGAAAGTTCTCGGTATGAACGTCTTTTTTTTTTACAGGTTACTCTATTTTCTGATCGGAATTAACTGACCAGGGTGTTGAAACAGTTACTGCCGATCAGTTAACTCTTTCAGCACCCTGGACAGTGACTATTTACTGACGTCGCCTAGCAACGCTGCCGTAATGACGGGTGCACACATGTAGCCACCTGTCATTACTGGGCCTCATGCACACGACCGTAAAAACTCCCGTTATTACGGGTCGTAATTACGACCCATAATAACGGGCTCATAGACTTCTATTGGCCACGGGTACCTTCCCGTTTTCATACGGGAAGGTGCCCGTGCCGTTGAAAAAGATAGAACATGTCCTATTTCAGGCCGTAATAACGGCACGGGCAGCTCATAGAAGTCTATGGATCTCCCGTAATGACGGGTGGCTACATGTGTGCACCCGTCATTACGGCAGCGTTGCTAGGCGACATCAGTAAATAGTCACTGTCCAGGGTGCTGAAAGAGTTAACTGATCGGCAGTAACTCTTTCAGCACCCTGGACAGTGAATTCCGATCAGAATATACAGCAACCAGTAAAAAAAAAAAAAAAAAGAGCCGTTCATTCTTACCGAGAACTTCCTGCTTCCTCCAGTCCGGTCTCCCGGCCGTTGCCTTGGTGACGCGTCTCTCTCGACATCTGGCCCGACATCCCTTGATGACGTTTCAGCCCATGTGACCGCTGCAGCCAATCACAGGTCAATCACAGGCTGCAGCGGTCACATGGACTGCCGCGTCATCCAGGGAGGTTGGGCTGGATGTGAAGAGAGGGACGCATCACCAAGACAACGGCCGGGTAAGTATGAATTTCTTTAACTTTTTTTACAGAAAGGGCTGTCCCTTCTCTCTATCCTGCACTGATAGAGAGAAGGTCTGCCGATTAGTGCAGTGCTATTTTGCTGCTAAAAACGCGCCCGTAAATACGGGTGGAATACGGGTGACACCGGATCCATATTCACGGGCACGGGTCCGTAAATACTGGTGCAAAACGGGTCGAATACGTGTGACACCGGACCACGTAATGGTAAGAGCAGAGTTCATAGCAGCACAGAGTATTTCAGGAGATGAGCGTGCGGATCTTGTGCGGGGTGGTGACTTGAAGACAGGAGTGGAGGAGAGGTAACAGACTGAAAGCTACGTAATGGTAAGAGCAGAATTCACAGCAGCACAGAATCTGCACGCTCCTCTCCTGAAATACTCTGTGCTGCTGTGAACTCTGCTCTTACCATTACGTGGTGACTTGCCAATCATGTGAAGGTGTTATTAAGGACAGGATTGGAGGAGAGATAACAGACTGAGAGCTACGTAATGGTAAGAGCAGAGTTCACAGCAGCACTGAATCTGCACGCTCATCTCCTGAAATACTCTGTGCTGCCTTAAACTCTGTTGACAGGTCAGGATCCTGTTTCTTTTAAATGCTGCACTGTAGCGCAGCCTTAGATAGTGGATCGAGCGGGTTCCCCAGCAGCATTTAAAAGAAACAGGATCCTGACCTGTCCACAGAGTTTAAGGCAGCACAGAGTATTTCAGGAGAGGAGCGTGTGATTGGCTGCAGAGGTTGGCGTCTTGGGATGAAGCATCATCCCTGGAGGCCGGCCTTCTGATGTCATCCTGACGTGCGTGACCGCCACTACAGCCTGTGATTGGCTGCAGCGGCGACATGGATGAAACGTCATCGCTGGAGGCTGGACAGGAGGAATGTAAGTATGAACGTTTTTTTTTTTTTATTACTACATTAAAATTGTATTTTCCGCGCGCCGAGCATGTACTGTCAAGGTTGCTGAAACAGTTAGTGCAGCCCTTTAACTCTTTCAGCACCCTGGACAGTACCATGCTCGGCGCACGGAAATTACAGGTTCGGTCAGAACTAGTTCGGTCCGAATCAAACTTTTTAGTGAAATTCGGCGAACTAGCCGAACCGAACTTTTCATAAGTTCGCTCATCTCTATAAAAGATGGAAAAAAAAAATTTTTTCTAATTTTCCATGTCACTATATTTAAAAAAAATCCTGACTTCGTATAGAATCACAATGACAATAGGTCATAGTCACAGTGCACCTAATCCAACTTCCTGCACAGTGACCACTGAACAGGTCACAGAGCATGCCCACAACATCTCCCTAAAAATCAATCATCTCCAGACACAGTTTCTATATCTAAATGGCTGCTGTGATATGATTGCATATGATGTGACTTACCTTTGACAATCAGGGAGGTTCCATTTGCAATGATATTAAACGTATGATAATAGTATGAACAGAAGTAAACCCCAGAATCACTGGTCTGTGTATTATGTATCTGTAGTGTAGCCACATAACGGCTGTTATTACAGACATATTTATTCATGTCATCATACGAAGCACAGGATTTAACTAGTGAAATGTTTCCTCCGGTTGTCCAACTTCTCCGGTACCAGGAGATCTGAGTTCCAACTTCTAATTGTTCATTGGACACACAAGAAAGTTCTGCCGTGGTCCTTACATCAACAAATATGACATCCGCAGGCTGATACAGAACCATCGGAACAGCAATCACTACAAAAAATATTCAATGTCAATCTAAAGTACTGCAAATGACATTATTTTATGCTACACCAACTGAGACGGCTTCATAATGTAGCACATATTGGAAACCACAATTCTTATAATAAACCACCAGCCGTTTAGGGCCTCCCTATTGGGGACATAATCTGGAAGGCAGATCGTATGGACTGTTTAGTGATCAGATGGGTTAAGATACATCGGTATCATCAGAAGTCATCTCATGGACTTAATAGGGGGATGGACAACATGATCAGGGATACACAATTGTAGAAATAAGGTGGAAAAAAAGGCAAAAAAATCACATATGTGACGGTTGACTAAAAAAATTATAAAAAAAACATTATTGTGATTTACTCATTGGTGAAGACATGGAATCAGGGTTTTCATGTCCTTTTTATTTTTTGTTATTGGGACAATTTCATGTAAAGCCGACAATTTACACACAGATATTAAAACAAAAACATTCATCAATATAGATCATATACTAATAGTAATGATTACAATTACAAAAACTTGTACAATTATTCCTAACTTTGAACAAAAGTCCCTTATTTTTACAGACTGTCCGTGAATTGCAGACCACTGTGTGTGGGGTATTTAAAGCGGGTGTCTCTTTTTTTGCATAATTGTTAAAAGGGTTTCCAAAAAATAATATGATTACAGGGTATACCGCTGTTGGGATCCTTCCCTACGATCAGTTGTAATCTGTGGGAGTACGGGGCAGCAAGTGTTGAATTCCCCTGCATTTTATCAGTATGTTTCAGGTCTGATCAGTGCTAATGATCTCAGTGGTTTAATTGTCTTAATTCAATTTTACAATGTGAGGACCCTACAAACAACCCTCCCCCATATCTCAGCTTTCGGGCCCCTGTGAATGTGACATGAGGGAAAAGGACTATTGGGGTTTACAGCATTCACAATTAAATTTTCAGATTTTGAAGATTTAAACTTTACAGGTTAATGTAGGAAATTAATGTTTTACTCTCTCAAGTATTTTTGTAATATTTTTCTATTGTTTTTGTAATTTTCATTCACCATTAGTGTCTCTGTGAGGTCTTGAATTCATGACTTCACTATTATATAAAAGAAATATCACTATCTGCCAAAATTAAGGGCTGTAATAATATGGTATTAAAAAAAAAATCCAAAAACAAATCAAGTTTTTGAAAATAAAAATAATTTTTGGTGAACCTACAGTACAGTGATACATTAGGAAATATAATAAGTAAAAATTCTCTATTATAATATCTGAACCATCCTATCTATATGCAGGAGTGTTCTGACATGGTCTATGCCTATATATATATATATGTACACACACAAAATTCGGATCATATATTCTATATATACAGACATGAGGCCATAAAGAGTATTCTGCCAATAAATTTTCCCCATAACGGCCCTGTCGTGTTGATGTTTTTAGCAATGACCCAAAGTATTAATGTAAGATTAGGTTTCCTTTTTGATGTTTTCATGGTACTACAATAACACTACATAAGACTACTAAAGATACTAAACAAACTATAATAATTATAATTAAAAAAATTATAATAAAACACAAAAACCAAAAACAAAATTCACTCTTTAATCTTAAAAATACTCGAGCTCAGTCGAAATAACTTGAAATGAATCATCAATGCACATTTGTAGCTAAAAAAAATTATCTAGAATGAAATTCCACCTTAAAAAAAAATTAAAAAAGTTAAAAAAAGAAATAAATTTGCAAAACGAAATAACAATACTTAAATCTTTTTCTGGTGACAAATTGTAAGTAAGCTGAGGATAGTAATGTGTTAATGGTGTCGTGGCTGGAAAGTTCTTACCTTTAGAAAACAGGAGCAAGAGAATAATAATCATGTCTGTTCCCCAGAAGAATTTTTTGAAAACCCACTGTATTTGACGCTTTAGTCTATTTTTATAACTGCTATCACGGAAATGACCATACAGAGTTACCTTCTCCTCCCCGTTCAGTGGTGATGGCTCAGCCTAAATGCTCTGGGTTTTTATTTCTATAGTATTAATGAAAAAATATGTAGGATCAACGTATGTATTTTATGTTCTATTTTATTGAAAAAAATAAAATTTATATAAAAATGTTTTTGTTTTTTTACACTACTGCTAAGGTCTAAATGCCTTCCATTGTTTTTTTTGTTTTTTTTTTTGGAGAGGGGCCAAGGTGGTCGACAAATTCTTTAGTATACGCTCACATGAACATGGCCATATTTTCTGTCGGATTCGTAGGCATGCTTCACCAAACATAGGGCACCCAGTAGAGCATCATTCAGATCTGATTAATTCTGTTTAGCAGCTCACAACCAGATGTGGACAATGGACATAGACAGCAAAAGGCACAGGCACTCAGAAGATTTGGAATATGTTGGTTGTTATACATGATGGCCCAAATTTACTTAACATTTTATACCAGTTATTGCCCAGAGTCGTAAATGGTGACTTGACAAATTTGCTGTAAAATTGTACTTTTCTCGTCACAGTGCGCATGGTCTCCAAGAAGACAAAGTTTAAACCACAGTTATTAAAAAAAACTAAGTAAGAGTTGTGCCAATATTGTCATTATTATTTTCTTGTAGGGAGGAGATCTGGACCGGCGGCTGGAGATGAGGACAAGAACTGGGAGATCGATCATAATCGTATGTAACGGGGTAATTACATGTAAATTGTGGCCTTGTGGGCGGAGAAAAAATCTCAAAGACGGAGGACGTCAATAGTGATTCTAAAAAGTAGATTGTGACCAAAATGTCTCCAGTCCACAGTCCTGATCGCGGCCTCCTGGGGACGGCCCATTGTTTTCTGCCGCATAAAGGGCGTGTTATAATTCAGCTGGCGACTCCTGTGACATTTCTTTCTCTTTCTCCGGCAGAGATGACCATAGTCGTGGTGGGATCTCCAGAGTCCGATCAGTGGAGGAGCGGCCCGCATGATACCGGGACATCGTGGAGAACATCTGGGATTGGACGACGTCATAGCGGTCAATGTTGTGTATTTAGTTAGTTGCATGTACAGCTCTGATCCTGGGTTCTCGGACTGATCGCCTTTTCTCTGGGTCAATAAGTAATTATTCTCTAGTGCACAAATTGGCCAAAAACTGTGCGGGTTTGTTTTAGCTTCTTCTGGATCAGCAGCTTAGATAGGAATTTATTTATTGTAATAAAGAGCTTCGTCTGCTCCTCATTTTCACATGTTATCCTGCAGTCATATATTAATATACAGGGTGGGCCATTTATATGGATACACCTAAATATTATGGGAATGGTTCGTGATATTAACTTCCTGTTTGTGGCACATTAGTATATGGGAGGGGGGAAACTTTTCAAGCTGGGTGTTGACCATGGCGGCCATTTTGAAGTCGGCCATTTTGTATCCAACTTTAGTTTTTTCAATGGGAAGAGGGTCATGTGACACATCAAACTTATCGAGAATTTCACAAGAAAAACAATGGTGTGCTTGGTTTTAACGTTACTTTATTCTTTCATGAGTTATTTACAAGTTTCTGACCACTTATAAAATGTGTTCAAAGTGCTGCCCATTGTGTTGGATTGTCAATGCAACCCTCTTCTCCCACTCTTCACACACTGATAGCAACACCGCAGAAGAAATGCCTCCCGATCTGACCCCCTTAGACTTTTATCTTTGGGGTCATGTAAGGCAATTGTCTATGCTGTGAAGATACGAGATGTGCAGCAACTGAAACTACGGATACTGGAAGCCTGTACTAGCATTTCTTCTGCGGTGTTGCTATCAGTGTGTGAAGAGTGGGAGAAGAGGGTTGCATTGACAATCCAACACAATGGGCAGCACTTTGAACACATTTTATAAGTGGTCAGAAACTTGTAAATAACTCATAAAAGAATAATGTAACGTTAAAACCAAGCACACCATTGTTTTTCTTGTGAAATTCTCGATAAGTTTGATGTGTCACATGACCCTCTTCCCATTGAAAAAACTAAAGTTGGATACAAAATGGCCGACTTCAAAATGGCCGCCATTGTCAACACCCAGCTTGAAAAGTTTCCCCCCTCCCATATACTAATGTGCCACAAACAGGAAGTTAATATCACCAACCATTCCCATTTTATTTAGGTGTATCCATATAAATGGCCCACACTGTATATTATGGGGGTTATTATGGGTATTTTACTTCTGATTATCTAATATGGCTATACCCATGATGCATTGCATAATATACACATACAGAGAGACAAGAAAGGTAGAAAATACATAAAAAATAAAAACAGAAAAATTCTTCTGTGTGATTTCTAGATCAGATATTTCCCCTCCTCCTGCTCCTGCTCCTCACAATCCTGTATCAGGCTGCTTTGTATGCAATATTAGACCCAAAATGTTAAGCTCCACCCCTTCACTAAACCACACCCCTCAGTCAAAAAATAGAAGAGATCAGGAGGAACTTGAAGAGGAGTATCCCAGCGATCAGAAGTAATCTATGGAGGAGCCCAGCAGCAAATGTATGATTTCACTGTAGTGCCACCGCAGGGGAAATGAAGAATTACGCAGATGAAATCCATGGGCTGTATGTGTAATTCATAGTTGTCTCGATCCTCCAAATTATGGAAATTTATGTAATTTTCTTCAATACATTCTTCCATTTCTTCCTAATTTTTATAGTCACGCATGATCTGAACTGCATTATGATATTTGTCACTAATAAATTTCCTGGTCATTAAAGGGCCAGACCCTACAATTTATCTGCCCCAAATGGGAATTATATTCCTTATAGAAAATCATTCCTTCTTTTGCAGATGTCATTAGTGCTTTGTTACATGTGTATTTCCTCATAAACCTACCGTTACATCAGGATCGACCAGTGAAAAATCTAAAGTAATTCCTAAATTTGTCACCACTGATAGGACACGCTATATAAATGGGAACTGACTGTTTTAGTCACATATTTAACAAATACTTCTTAAAGGGGTTGTCCATGATTAAAAGACAAGGTCTATTTTTTGTCATAAATAGTGTCTCTTTAGTCCATGGTCTATGTCTTGTATTGCAGCTTATCCCCACCAAGTGAATGGAGATGAGCTGCAATACCAGACATGTCCTATGGACAAGCGAGGTGCTGTGTCTAGAAAAGAAGCGAAATTGTTTTTTCATAATCCTGGACAACCCCTTTAACAACCCGTTTAACAATGCACTTGTGCCGTTGGCAACCATTACTTATATTCACATCTTTAAAGGGGTTGTATGATATTAAAAAACATGGCTGCTTTTTTTTTCCAATTACAGCGCCACGCTTGTGTATGGGTTGTGCATGGTATTGCAGCTCAACTGATTCAAGCTGCAATACCAAACAAAGCCTATGGAGAAGATTGTTGCTGACACTGGAAGAAAGCAGCCATGTTTTTTAATCTCATACAACCTTTTAAAGAGGCTCTGTCACCAGATTTTGCAGCCCCTATCTGCTATTGCAGCAGATCGGCGCTGCAATGTAGATTACAGTAACGTTTTTATTTTTAAAAAACGAGCATTTTTGGCCAAGTTATGACCATTTTCGTATTTATGCAAATGAGGCTCGCAAAAGTACAACTGGGCGTGTTGAAAAGTAAAAGTACAACTGGGCGTGTATTATGTGCGTACATCGGGGGGTGTTTACTACTTTTACTAGCTGGGCGTTGTGTATAGAAGTGTCATCCACTTCTCTTCACAACGCCCAGCTTCTGGCAGTGCAGATCTGTGACGTCACTCACAGGTCCTGCATCGTGTCGGCACCAGAGGCTACAGTTGATTCTGCAGCAGCATCAGCGTTTGCAGGTAAGTAGCTACATCGACTTACCTGCTAACGCCGAGGCTGCTGCAGAATCAACTGAAGACTCTGGTGCCGGTGTCCTCGCTCGTCTGACACGATGCAGGACCTGTGAGTGACGTCACAGCGTGATCTCTCGAGAACACGGCTGTGTCTGCACTGCCAGAAGCTGGGCGTTGTGAAGAGAAGTGGATGACACTTCTATACACAACGCCCAGCTAGTAAAAGTAGTAAACACCCCCCGATGTACGCACATAATACACGCCCAGTTGTACTTTTACTTTTCAACACGCCCAGTTGTACTTTTGCAAGCCTCATTTGCATAAATACGAAAATGGTCATAACTTGGCCAAAAATGCTCGTTTTTTAAAAATAAAAACGTTACTGTAATCTACATTGCAGCGCCGTTTTGTTGCAATAGCAGATAGGGGTTGCAAAATCTGGTGACAGAGCCTCTTTAAATTTGATGGTCCAATTCCAAGCATTCTAGTGTACAAATTTTCTTATGTTTCCTCCACTAGATGGCGATGATGCTCTGCAGTGAAACACAATATACTGAATGGAATCGGCTCTGCCCAGCGCAGAAGAAAGAAATAGGACATTTGTGACATTTACAGATTCCTTTCTCTTCAGTTTGATCCCAGACTTCTCTCAGGTCTCATGCGCACGACTGTGTTCGGGCAATGATATACAGTCCGTATGTTGGCCGCAATACCCGGACCGAACACAGTTCAGGGAGCCGGGCTCCTAGCATAATAGTTATGTACTGAGCCCCCTGAACAGTGTCCGGGAAATGTGGCCGGAATGCGGTCCGTGTGAATAAGGCCTTAGTAATTACTATTTGTTGCGCTTGTAATGAGATGGATTGATTGACTGCTGCCTTGCCACGCCGTGTCTATTCCCCATGAAGGGGTATATATCTATTGCGACAGACCATGTGGACAGGTTGTGGATGGGGGTCTATATTTCCCCAAGATTTCTGTCTTCTGCTATCCGAAAACAACCAGGAAAAATTCAGCAGAAAATGTGATTCTCCCTCTGCAATAGGTTTTATCTAAAACCTGGAAAAGGGCCTGGTTGTTGGAGTGGGGAGAGATGGGTGGGTCCCCGCTCCATCCACACAGTCCTGGTCTTGGGCTGTCTAGGTATTAATCAGGGATCACGTGTGATAGCCCTTTAAAAAGGCTGCAGTTCAGTCACACTCTCTCTCAGCCTTGGGAGAGGAGCTTGTGAGAGCAAAACAGACTGCATTCATAACAGGTTGTATGTCTGCATGGTTTATGGTGCCAGGCATTAGGCCTGCACTGTGTTAGTTAGGATACCTGACTGTATAGTTAGTGCCGGAAAGGCATAGAGTTTTCTTTTTTTGTTTGTTTTCTTTTTATTTATGTACAACCTGTAAGTAAAACTGGCTGAGGCCAGTAGTACCACATCTTTGCTGTGCGGACTAAAATGTACTGGCGTGTTTGATACCGAGTGCCCGTCTATCCCAGGAGACGACTGTCCCGCTACCTAATTCCCTTGCATTATACATAAGAACGAACGTGATACACTAAGGCTGGGTTCACACGACCTATTTTCAGACGTAAATGAGGCGTATTATGCCTCGTTTTACGTCTGAAAATAGGGCTACAATACGTCGGCAAACATCTGCCCATTCATCTAAATGGGTTTGCCGACGTACTGTGCAGACAACCTGTCATTTACGCGTCGTCGTTTGACAGCTGTCAAACGACGACGCGTAAAAATACAGCCTCGTCAAAAGAAGTGCAGGACACTTCTTTCAGACGTAATTTGAGCCGTACTTCATTGAACTCAATGAAGCACAGCTCAAAATTTACGGCTGTCAGAGAAGCCTCGCAAAATGCGAGGAGGAGGAATTACGTCTGAAACGAGGCAGCTGTTTTCTCCTGAAAACAGTCTGTCATTTCAGCCGTAAAAGCCTCTCACCGTGTGCACACACCCTAATCTGTATACATTAAACCGTGATCCACTGATGACAGACCACAAAGGAAACCTGTAAAAAACAGGACAAATACATAAACAATGGTGTAAAAGAAAAAGGAAGATATCATGTGCAAAAAAGGAAGCTATTATATTTTTGAAAAACCTATAAGACATATATAAATATGGAAACTAGGAAAAACATGTTGTGTGAAAAAATATTAAAGATATGTATACATATAGGCTCATATATCACAAATACGCATACAAGCAAAGAAAAAGTGGGTAATAGAGAGAGAATGGTAAAAAGGGAAAAGATATGTATAGAAATCTAATAATACTCATATACTCAATGGGGTATGACACACGATACAGATGATGAAAGGATCACAATCTGAATTATTTTTTTTATGATATCCATAGAAAAAGAGAATAATAACCTAAATAAAAGCTAAATAAAAACATAGAACCGCAAGGAGTCAATGGTTATAGAAACGGAGGGAAACTCAAAGTCATTGAGGACAAGTGGAGGCATTGTTCTGAGAGTCCATATCCATCTGGCTTCACATTGCGCCAATTTTTGTGTGATGGTCCCTCCCCTCATATCAACCATAATACGGTCGATCCCTCTCACCTTAAGTTTTGTTGAATCACAAAAATGATGCACCTTAAAGTGTCGAGCCGCTGGTTCCAAGACGTCTTCTTCTGCAGCTCGCATGATGTCACATACGTGCTCTCTTACTCGTACCTTCAATTTCCTAGATGTGAGATCGACATCAATTTTGGGACATGGATTTGTCGCATAGTATACAACTGCTTTGGTGGTGTGTGTGATGGAGTGTGTTATGGTAAAAGGTTAAGTGCCCATTTCATTCAGGAAAGTGGTTGACTTTTCGATGTTGGGACATGCTATATAATGTCTACAGGGGCTGCATCCCCATTTGGGGCCCTTGGTGCCAAAGGGGTCCTTTACCTTGATTTCCAAGTGAAATGCAAAATTTACTTTCATCTGAAAACAGGAAACTGAGCCACAGATCTGTCATTTTAGAGGCTTAGGAAACCTTTGCATGTGTTTTGTGTTGATTGGCTGATTAGAGTGTCACATCACGAGTCTACAACCTTAACTTTTACCCAATATTCAAATTTTCAGATACACTAAATTTTGGGTTTTCATTAACTGTTACCGTAATCATCAACATTAAAAGACAAAAATGCTGGAAATAGATCCCTCTGTGTGTAATGAATCTATATAATATATGAGTTTAAATTTTTTAAACTGAATTACTGAAATAAAGAAGCTTTTTTATAATATTCTAATTCATCGAGAAGGACTAGTATATACACACACTTAGTGTTAAGTGCCATTTTCACGTTATGTATGTTACCGGAGGGGGTTCCTCCACCCGCATTCTGACGTGCATGTACGTGATGGTGAACTTCTGTGCCCGCGTGTTCACCCTGGGAGACTGGCAAGGACGTGTTATAATGCAGCCGGCAACTCCTGTGAGATTTCTTTCTCTTTCTCCAGCAGAGATCACCATAGTCGTGCTGCGATCCCCAGGGTCCGATCAGTGGAGGAGCGGCCCGCATGATACCGGGACATCGTGGAGAACAACTGGGATCGGACGACGTCATAGCGGTCAATGTCATGTATTTAGTTACATGTACAGCTCTGATCCTGGATTCTCTGACTGATCGCCTTTTCTCTGGGTCAACAAGGAATTGTTCCCTAGTGCACAAATTGGCCAAAAAGTGTGCAGGGTTTTTGCCTTCTTCTGGATCAGCAGCTTAGAGTAAGAATTTATTTATTGTAATAAAGAGCTTCGTCTGCTCCTCATTTCTCCATTTTACTCTGCAGTCATGTATTATTATATATTATGGGGGGTTATTGTGGGTATTTTACATCTGATTATCCAATATGGCTGTACCCATGATGCATTGCATGATATACACATACAGAAAGATAAAAAAGGAACAAGAAAGGTAGAAAATACATCAAAAATAAAAACAGAGAAATTCTTCTGTGTGATTTCTAGATCAGATATTTCCCCTCCTCCTCCTCCTCACAATCCTGTGTCAGGCTGTATACGGATACTGGCTATAGAAGGAGCCCCCCACACTGCTCTGTATGCAATATTAGACATGAAATGTTAAGCGCACAACTGCAGACCCCAGACCAAACCCTGCCTTTTTTATATAACCAAACCCTAAAGACACTTAGCGCCATGTGTGAAACTACAAAGGCAAAGGCCTATGCTATCCCCCATAGAATAAAATTATTTTTTTTCCGTAAATTAAAATAAATTTGTTGGCCTGTGCTGACCCCGCCCTGCCCACAATTCACATGCACATACAGTATAACTAACTCATAATAAAGTATGGATTTTTTAGGATCTAATTTTGAAGAAGTGGCTAAGGAACGATCAGTCATTACATTAAATGTGGTTGTGTTGAAAGCTTCTTTTTATATTGAGCGTTTCCACTTCAGCAGAAAAACCCTGAATACTTTAATCTTTTGCTCTTGGTACAGTTTTATATGTGGCCGCTGCTGTAAATCCAGTACAAAATCCGTCTAGTTGTACGTGGTCAGCAAAGGTCAAAGGTGGTCCTTCACTAAATGCGGTCATCGTGAAGGAAACAAATTTAGCTCCACTCTTCTCATCTACTATATTTATTATATTTACCTCAGTAACAGGATCCTTGGCAATTTTATTATCTAAAATATATATAAAAAAAGAATGAAGACAACTTATGGATTGGGTTGACATCCCTCAATGACATATGTGTTACCTGTGAACTTGATAGTCAAAGTCAACACCAATAAGGTCCCAGCAGTCGCCACCGGTTTCAGAAAACTTTTTGGGCAACATATCTATGGAGTTCACCCCGTAAAATGGTCCAAACATTGGATTTCAAGATCTAACTTGATTTTGATATACAATTTCCATGTTCTTTGTTGGTCCGAAACCTGTTTCCCATCTAAAATCATCACTATCTTGGTCCTGATTTCGGCCATGATCTTTCAGGAGGTCACTAAAGAGATGATTTCTACAACTTATCATGAAGGCAAAGTAGGTTAAGAATGGAAACTCAATTATTAAAGGACGAAAATGGTCTGCTCAATACATGCATGCCAATTTATTTATTATTTGGCCGAAATAATGATCTCTAGGGCAGAACACAATAAGCCAATTGATGTCCATGTTGTCACGTAGGGTTCGTGGACCCACTGGGCCGTACCGCCTTGGCGGTATGGCAGCTGGCCGACAGGGCGCAGGTTAAAGTCTATAGTTCGTATAGGGAACCTGTGGCAGCTTGGACTGTAGCAAAGCAAGCTTGGCTGGGACTAGGCAGCAGGACAGGCGTGGTATACAGCACAGCACGACTTTGGCTCAGCACGGCACTCGACCAGGATAGCATGGTATACAGGTAACAGGATCAGGAACAGGAACAGTGGAAAACACTAGGAGACCATCGCATCGACAAACTTAGGGTACGACAACAACGCTCAGACATCGAAGCAAGGGGCTGAACCCCTCTTATAGTCCAGGGCACTCATGGGAGGAGGAGAAGAAGAAGAAGGAAAGGAGGAGGAGAAAAAAAGAAGACCAAGAAGAAGGAAAGGAGAAGAAAAAGAATAGGGAATGAGAAGTAGAAGAAGAAGGGAAGGAGGAGAAGAAGAAGGGGAGGAGGAAGAAGTAGAAGAAGGAAAGGAGAAGAAGAAGGAAAGGAGAAAAAGAAGGAAAGGAGGAGAAAAAGAAGAAGCAGAAGAGGAAGAAGGAAAGGAGAAGAAGAAGGAAAGGAGGAGAAGAAGAAGAAGGAGAGAAGAAGAAGAAGAAGAAGAAGAAAGGAGGAGAAGAAGAAGGAGAAGACGAAAAAGTAGAAGAAAAAGAAGAAGAAGAAAAAGAAAGATGAGAAAAAGGAAGAAAATAAGGAGGTGAATAAGAAGTAAGAGACTAGGAAATAGAAAAACAAAAAGTAGAAGAAGAAGAATTTTTAGTGAGTGGGTCGTCGTGGAAAATGGTCATACTGTACACAACAGTTTACTCAGCGACTCCTATTTTTTCTATATAAGATATTATTATTATGGCCATTTTATTTGTGAATTCATTCGTTCTGCTCTAGATGGATACATTGTTAGTTTGGTACATGTCTATAGGAGGTCTCTCTCACAACATTTAAGAACCCCACAATTATACAAGAAGTATTTATTAATTTTTATTATGATTCGGAACTGTGGCCATGTATGTCATCACATATACTTTAAACCCAAGTAGTCGTCTACCCACCTTCTGACATGAATATGGCTCAGTCTCTACTACTTGTTTATCTTTTCACTAACTATATAGGGAGATGTATAATAATATTTAAATGTATATTTTATTATTAATAATTTAAAAAAGTCATAGAACATTAAAAACAAAAATTAAAAGTACTTATCTACAGGAAGAGTAGAGGAGGTGTTGCCCGGTAGCTGTCACTTCAACTGAATCTCTTTCTGAACTAGTTTAATATTTAAGTGAAAGAAGGGGGTTGGTGGTAACAACTAAAATATTACATTTTGCTAGCGATATCTATCTTTATTAAGCTGTCCCTGGCACTGAACATTTCCACCATTGGTTTTATTGGGGTGAAAGATAAGAAAAGCAATAATGAAACATATAAATCACATAGATACAAGATCTGCATTGATATCTCTACTGGCTTGAAAAGTCAATTTGTATATATTCAATAAAGCTACTGGAAATGTGTACAAAGCAGAAATATAATAAGGGGCACTTATACAAGATATAATTCTTAGGTGCCTAGGCAATGGTCAGTTCTAAATGCCAAATAGAGCAGAAAAACTTTTCATGCTATTTATACGCTGAATGAATCAATATTGGGTGTAATTGTTGATGAGAAACCAAATAGTGCTCAATGCCAGTCTGCTGCATCAAAAGATATTGACTCATATCTAAAACAACATGGCTTCCAGAGAAAAAAGTATTATTTTACCCCTTTCCAAAGCACTAATAATTTTGACAATGTAATCGAGGTTTGTGTATCAGTTCATAAAAAAAGATATGAGAGAACTGGAGAAAGTTAAAAAAGGCAGCCAAAATAATGAGGGTAATATGATAACATATTATTTTTGAGTATCCCACAAGAAAATGGTGACAGCACACTGCGAACACTAATGCCACCTAAGCCACTAAATATAAATAAATATGCATTACTGCTAAATCTACTTACAAATAGGGAGGTTCTTAGTGCACATTTTTAGAAAATTGTGTGAGCCCACCTGCCACAACAAGGCAACCTCTATAAGGTGGGAACCTACGCTGCACATATACCCAGAACTGGGACTAAACCTACATATTCTTGGGGATGGTAGGAACCCTCATTAAACTAATTAAAATCACCCAGGGCAGAATCTATCTATCAACCATAAACGTCTTTACTTTGTCTTTTCTATATCTCAAATCTAATCTTTCTGGAACTGAGTTCCTTCTGTTTTCCTCGTCTTCTTTCTCCCCTATACCTCGTCTTTATCTTCATCTGTAACACCACTATCCTGCCTAAACATCGGTCCCAATGTCTTGGTCTTAAACTTAACTATTATTTGTTCTGTCCTCCACACATTCAGTCTATTGTCATCTCTTCTTGCCTTCATGCTTCCTTCATTGAATGGACCGATTGTGGGACTATTGAAGTCAGATTAGCTGCCTTATCATACGTAATGCAGTTATATCCTAAAACTTGATGCTATTTTTTTGAATTTTTACCTTATTACATTCCAAATTTTTTTGTTTTTTGCTGACATTGCTGTGTGAGGTCTTGCTTTTTGTGTTTTTGGATTTTTTTATGGTATTTTTTTGGTACATTTAATGTAGCATTTAATTGATATTATATTTGTTATATTAGTGGAATGCAAAAGCTTAAATTCTGCTGTTTCTTTATGTACGTTGCTCTTGGAATACTATAAATTATATGTTAACATCACTGTATGGGTTGTATTTCTTAGAGTAAGTTCACACGTAGCTTAAATACTGCAGATTTTCCACAACGGATTCCGGTGCCGAAAATCTGCAGCATAATCCAATATGAGATTTGAACAAATCTCATCCACATGCTGCGTACATAATAAACGGAAAAAAATGCTCATACATTGACCTTCGGTGCGGTTCTTTAAGCCGCAACAAGTCGTTGTATTTGCGTAATCGCTGCTTTTTTGTTACCGGTTTTCCCCATTGAATTCAATTGGGAGGCAAAACCTGCAACAAATAGCAGATGTTGCAATTTTGACGATGGAAAAGCTGCGATTCAGCCGCAAATAATCGCAGCTCAGAAAAAGAAAAAAAAACACATACTTACCCAGAATTCTGTGCTTCTTTGTCCAGGCCGTCCTCCTGGCATGGCGTTTTATCCCATGTGACCAGTGCAGAGGAGCAATCTTAGTTGTGTCTGCATGGTCATAGTACAGGTATAAATGTATGGCACCGTGCAGGAAGAAGTAAAGAATCCATAGAAAAAACGGTTTAATGTGAAGAGGTTACTCATAAATCACAGAATATAAATTCTAGAACATATTTAGAAATACAGTCCATAACCATTGTATTAATAAAATGGATTAAAAAAGAAAAAGTTTCAAAAACTTGACACTTTCTCAAGAATGCAAAAATTGGACATGAAATTAAATCGAGAAGTGAATGCGGTGATGAAAAGATGACAAAGTTCACAGTTAGATAGAAAGTCTGGTGTTATTTTTGTATCTCTATTTTTGTATGTCTTTTTTAAGAACAGGCCTGTTGCTTTGGGTTTAGTAACGTTGCCCACTTTGCTAAATGTAAACAGGATGTCGTGTAACGTCCAATTTCTGTGGTTAAAATAGAATTTACTAATTTTTTTAAAGTGGAAAAATATTAATAAAAAGAAACGTAAGTTAAGAAAAAAGTTTCAAAAGGGAAACAAAGCTTTTGGTGTCTAAATATCGTTTCTACACCACAGGCTCCGGATCTGCTCTATATCCTGGCCACGTACCAGTGTTACCGCCCCAAGTGTTGCTGCTTTATGTAACCATTACATCCTCTGTTACTTATCATGGAAACAAGGTACAGTAGGCTCGAGGTATTGTCTGTATTTGACTTCTGAGAATAATTTTTCACAAATAAAAGCAAAAATAAAAAGTAAGGTCTCCAAGAAGGATCTTGCAGATAGGTTGCTCCTAGACTAGGCTACAGTAGTAAACTCTCCATTATTGCTATACAATAAAATATAGTACCCAAGGCTACATACGTGCACAGCTTTACTCTGGTACTGCTTTTTATTCCACTGATGAACAGCTCCATTAGTCTTCTCCAGAGTTTTCAGAACTGGAGGAAACCCTACACCCTCTACTTTGATGGCTTCATTGATGATGACCATGGTGTCATTTTTTTCCATCTACTATCCCCCATTAGATATGAATTATTTTTACATGAAATGTCTTTTGTCAAACTTCAGGGATTGTTATATTTTCCTGTTGTCTTTTAATATAGTACTTTATGAAAACGATTCCTCAGACTACTAAAAACCTGAGGGCATCTGAAACCAGCTCATTGGAGAGAATACTTCCAAGGGTACATAACAAGGCCACCACTCAAGACAAGGTAAAGGGCTAGGCCACCACTCATGAGACCTATTCTTCTATGTATTTCTTCTATGTATTGTTTTTTTTGTTAGTATTTTTCCCTTTTGAACACACTAGGGACATATTAATAGTTTTGGAGTGTGGGAGGAAATCAGATCATGAGCCAGAGTGTACAGTGAAAAGAATGGCTTCATTTCTGGCCTAATAGGTAATCTTGGATACATTAATATATACACTATACAGTCAAAAGTATTGGGATACCTACACATTACACCTACGGGAACTTTTATGACATCCATTATGTCCATCAGACGGACAGCTAGAGAAGCGTGATTTGTCACTTACAGAACACGTTTCCACTGCTTCAGAGTCCAGTGGCGGCGCACTTTACACCACTGCATCCGACGCTTGGCATTGAGTCAGGAGAGCGTTGGCGACTTTTTTGCACTGTGCTCCTCAGCACTCGGCGACCCCACTCTGTAACTTTACAAGGTCTCCACTTCCTGGCTGAGTTGCTGTGGTTCCTAAAAGCTTCCACTTTGAAATAATACCACTCACAGTTGATCGTGGACTGCATGGCGATTGCATGGCAGGGGTGCTGGATTTTATATACCCGTGGTAAGGAGACTAAATGAAACACCTGAATTCAACAATTAAGATGTGTGTCCCAATACTTTTGGCCACTAATCGGCATTTAAGAAAAAAAAAAAAGAAAAGCTTAGTAAAAAGAAGAGGGGAAAAAAGGAGACCATACTCACCTGGTCTGCCATAGCAATGCATCCCTGATAGACTCCTGAAATGACGTAGTTTTGTCCCATGTGACCGCTACAGTTTGTGATTGGCTGCAGCGGTCACATGTACCAAAATAACATTATCTCACCTGCTGGCTTCTTGAGATGACATTGTTTTCTCCCATGTGACCACTGCAACCTGTGATTTTTGAATTTATTTTAGGGGTGGAATTGCAAGTGTGCCGATTGCCCTGTTTGACTCTCTGGGACTGTATTCAACTTGGATACAGTCAGAGAAGACATTAGAGAGTCAGTCAGAGCAACTGGGGCACTTGCAATTCACGGTGAATTTCTTCGGAAAACAAAACTAACCGGACAGCCGATTTGATATTATCGTCCCCGAAACTAATTTTGGGAAATTTTATCTTCGTTAGCACCTTCAACACAACATTTCCCCTACAGCTTCCACTGTATGGGAAATCCGATGACCCAGCGATAGCAGCTATTTGCCAGGGGTTAACAAAGGTATGATGATCAGGGCAGCTGTATTCTAAGGTCCCACTATTGGGCACTAGTGGCAGGCCCTTCTGTACTGCGGTTGGAGGGGGGTGTTGGCTTAATCAGCACCAACAGGGGGAAGTCATTGTGATATTCTCTATGGTGGCCCTCTTCTCTATGCACCATACATTCCTGTCTTCAAGTACTAATCAAAATGACAATGTAGAAAATAATGTTAGTCGTTAAAAATAAATATAGTTGTCAGATTATAAAATAAATTCTTTATTGAGAAAAATAACAAGATAGATTCACATCTTGATAATCCACAAATTGTTATATATAATAATAGCTCTATTTAATCTGTGCATTTCCCTAATATTTATATAACCTTGGATTTCACTGTGAAGGATGTTTTTGGAATATAGTTAGATGATTTATATTCAGTTCAGAATATACAATGTCATCCTAAAAAAAAAAAAAAGAAAAACATTAATCAATAATCTGGTATTATTTCTATAATAAAGGATATACTTGGCTTTAGTGCACCTTACTGACTCTGGGCTTATGTAAATGTCTATTATGTCCACATAGTACCTCTTTATTTTAACTTTTTAAGATGGAAACAATGAAATTTTTTAATACTCGGAACACTATTAGTATATGGAGAACCTGCCATAAAATTGTTCATTGGTGATATACGGACCAGTCAAAGATTGTACGCAAAGATCAAAGATGGTCCATGGGTAAATGTGGCCTTTGTGGAGGCAATAGTCTTAGGTCTGAATTTTGCTCTACTATATCCATTCT
The DNA here is from genome assembly GCF_050947455.1 of Rhinoderma darwinii. Classification (NCBI taxonomy): domain Eukaryota; kingdom Metazoa; phylum Chordata; class Amphibia; order Anura; family Rhinodermatidae; genus Rhinoderma; species Rhinoderma darwinii. The sequence continues at coordinate 7,455,879 of NC_134698.1, read as the reverse complement.
ATATTTACCTCAGCCAAAGTTTTCTTGCCCATTGAGACTTGAGTTTTATTATCTAAAATACAAAAAAGGAATAAATATATATTGACCGATTTGGAATAGGCTATAAAAAGTAACTTGTGGGCATTTGTGTTACAGCTGGTGAATAAAACTAGCTATTTCAACGTCCCTCAATTGTGTATGTCTTACCTCTGAGCTTTAGAGTCCTGATGAAAAGGATAGACACCAACAGCAGTAAAATCCCAGCAATCACCATCGGTATCAAGAAGCTTTGACATTTAGAGGCAACAAATCCATGAAGATCACCTGTAAATCACAGGATTTTGAAAATCAAACTTGATTTTTATATACAAGTTATTAATTTTTTAGCTTAGAAACTGTTCCATATCTAAATTCATCACGATCGCTGGTTCAAGTCCCCTAAGAGGACTAGTAATATAAGTTAAAAACAGTTAAATACATTTTTTAAATTATAGATAAAAAAATATTAAAAGTAAAAAAAACAACATTTTCACAATCTCCCCAAAAGCAATGTAAAAAAAATAAACTAAGATAACTGGTATCACCAGATTCATAAAAGTCTGAACTATCACAATATAACATTACTTAACCTGCACTGTGAACACCGTAAAAAAAATAATCAAAAATTAAAACAGAATTGCTTTTTTTTTGGTCACCTCATCTCCTACAAAAAAAATGGAGTAAAAAGTGATAAAAAAATTCTGATGTACCCCAAAATGATACCAATGGAAACTACAGCTCACCATGCAAAAATATAAGCCCTCACACAGCTTAATCGATTAAAAAATAAAAAAGTTATGGCTCTCAGAATATGGCGACACAAAACAATTTTTATTTTTAACAATTATTATTTTCCTTGTAAAAGTAGAAAAACACAAAAAATCGATATAAATTTGGTATATCCGTAATCGTATTGACCAACAGAATAAAGTTAACATGCCGATTTAACCACACGGGGAACTCAGCAAAAACCAAACCTCCCCAAAAAAATTTGCATTTTTTTTCTGATTTCACACCACAAATAATTTTCTCCCAGTTTCCTAGTACATTATATGGTACAATAAATTGTGTCATGAAAAACTACAACTCCTCTCGCAAAAATAAAGCCCTCATACGGCTTTATCGGCTATAAAATAAAAAAAAGCTATGGCTTTTGGAAGGTGGGGAGGAAAAAACGAAAATGTAAATCTGAAAAATGACTGCGGCAGGAAGGGGTTAAGCAACAAACATTTTTCTTCATAAAATTTTCAAAGAATGTCAACTTGCTGGACTGAACTCATACAGGGAGAAACTATATGCAAACTAATGTGAATTTTAGCCGAGGAACACGGCACAAATTTATCCATTCCCTGTTTCTGCCAGAGAAAGAAACCAGGCTCCTCCCAAAATTATAAATGTTTCGGTGGATGAATCTTAGTTAAAGGGGTTGTCCAAAAGTAGAACAACAGGGCTGGTTTTTTTTTTGACCGAAACAGAGCTACCATTGAGTCCATGAGATGTGCTTGGTATTATTACCTTGTTTATGACCTTTATAGAAATTGCTAGAAAAATTCTGGAAGTTAAATATTACAAAAATTTTGCCTAAATTAATAATTATATATTTAATATTTAGCCTCTTAAAAATCAATTCTTAACCAACATTTTTTAGAAGTTTTCCTCCTCTAGGAACCATTTTTACCTTGTTCTGGTATGTTCCATCTCTTATAAATGTACCTTTTCCTGGTATTTCCCAATTGACACTGATAGGGGAGGACTTTATCCAAACTTCACAAGTCACCTTCTTCCCGTAGTTCCAGGTGTCATTGGGAAGTGAGATGAAGTTCACCACAGTCCATGTCCCATTTGATTCTTCTTTAGAGATTATCCGGCCCTTGTGATAGGTTCCTGAGATGTTCCAGTATAGATGGACTGTATTATGAGCCTCAAGAACTACACAAGCCAGCTGTAAAGAGCTATGAGGGTGTAGAGGCTGGAGATGACCAAGAATATGAATAGAGGTTCTGGAGGTGGACTTGTCTGTGAATATGGAATGTAATGCATTGACCAAACAGTAAAGTGTTAACATAAATTATATATTTATAAAAAGCTCTCCCTATGGACGTGTAGACATTATGTAGTGAAAATGCTTTGCCAAAAAAATCTAAATTCCAAAAATTTTAAAAAAACATCCATCTGTAACTTGCTTTACGCGTTTCTGGGTTCTTAGTCAAAGTATGCCATGACTAAGAACCGCAGGGTCCCAAACTCTGAGTAAGTTACAGATAGATGTCTATTTAATGCTTCTGGAATTAAGGGCTAATCAAGTGCTGGATCTTTTTTCCGTCTATCTTGGACGATCACCGATCACTGGATCTGTGCACTGGAATTGCATCTGATAAGTGGTAAACTTTTTGTCTATTTTTCAGATAGATACAAGATAGGCATTGATATCTCTACTGGTGTTCCTCTACATTCTATGATGATTGTTTCCATGTGATATGTCTGCCTGTAGTCTAATTTCATCAGCTAGTACTTCCACCCTCATTATTTACCTCCAACATTCAGATTTGTTCCATTTCCAAATTTCAGAGAAAGAGAAGAGTAACTATATGTACAGTAATAAACTCCCGAGTCAGTGAGTTGGACATTATGGATCTCCAGGCCGGCCATGTACTTCCCATTTTTACAGGTATATTTGTGTGTAACATTATCACTTGAACATGACTTCACACGGACCGGCTCTTCACTACTTCTCCATTTCCTATAATACCAGGAGATCCTAATTCCGGTTTCTAAGTCATCACTGGACACACAAGTAATGACTGTGGTGCCATTAACATCCATGGATACAATGTTCTGAGGCTGATACAAGACCATATACCCAGCGATCCCTGAAAAATAGGACAATATATAATTAATAAGATGCATCATAGGAACTGGGAGATTGTACAAATGCAATAAGACGCACTTATAATTATATCCCCTTCCATGTAAAAATTGATCCGTCAGGTTGACTGAACTTGAAAAGCACAAATCAAAGTGGAAGAGAATCAACAAATAGATGTGATGTCAAAAATGTATGTCCAAAAAATGACAAAATAGAATTCCGAGGTGCCCATACAATGGTCAGTTTACAGATAAAAAAGGGAAAAAAATATTCATTATATTAATAACCTGAATAGATCATTATGTGGTTCAATGGTGGATGATAAATCAAATAGCACTCAATGCCAGTCTGCTGCATCAAAAGATATTGTCTTATATTATAAATAAAAATATATTGGATGTTTTTTTCTTTTATATATATTAGAAAAGGGCATTGCTTCTAGAGAAGACAGTATTTCTGTATCCATTCATAAAAAAAACTGTATAATGAATATGCAAAATGTACTATCTAGTTTTATGTACCAGTTCATACTTAGATATGAGAGATCTGGAGAAAGTTTAAAAAGGGAAGCCAAATTAATAAGTGTAGAAGAAAATTATGAGGAGAGGCTGTCAAAATAAAATGTATTTACCCTAGAGAAGATATCTATCTATCTATCTATCTATCTATCTATCTATCTATCTATCTATCTATCTATCTATCTATCTATCTATCTATCTATCTATCTATCTATCTATCTATCTATCTATCTCATAATCTATCTATCTATCTATCTATCTATCTATCTATCTATCTATCTATCTATCTATCTATCTATCTATCTATCTATCTATCTATCTATCTATCTATCTATCTATCTATCTATCTATCATCTATCATCTCTCTATCTATCTATCTATCTATCTATCTATCTATCTATCTATCTATCTATCTATCTATCTATCTATCATCTATCTATCTATCTATCTATCTATCTATATATCTATCTATCTATCTATCTATCTATCTATCTATCTATCTGTCTCATATCTATCTATCTATCATCTATCTATCTATCTATCTATCTATCTATCTATCTATCTATCTATCTATCCAACTTTTGAAACAAAGGTATGTTTTTATATAAATTTGAGCTTCTTTGGCTTATATCTTGGATCTTTGTTGCTGTTGGCCATAATTATATAATGATAAAGTCACATTTCTTACCTTGAATAAACAGAAGTATATAGACAACACCCATATCTGCTGCTCAACACAGGGGTCCGGTACATACTGGATATCACTGAACAGAATATTGTTTAATATTCCCCTATACTTGACCATATATAGAAATGTAAAGAGTTTTGGCTCCTCCCACTTTAGCATGAAAGTCACTGCCAAACTCATACACATCTCATATCTGAGGCAGAGATAGAATTCTTTACATCAATAAGAAAAACATCTTGACACCAAAACAAGAATTATTTTCTAATAACAATTAAATTTTATGAATATTTAAATATATAGTCAAATTCATTTAATTCGGCATCTGATCCAGAAATTCTCATCGTCCGGCGCTTATTTCTGTCTCAGAAATGCAAGATGGTCTGATATTTGACAAGACCAGAAGCAGAAGACGAAGCAGAGAGATCAATGTGAGAGTAGCAGATTTTGTGATATTTTGGATTGTCTTCCTGGAGGTTCTCCACCGGCACGGGTAAGTTGTATATAGTTTTCTAAGGTTGTCCAATAATTCATGTCCCTTCATGTTCCACCCTACGCTTTCCCCACATTTGTCCCTGTAATAGTGGATAAAGTCTATGCTCTTCTCTGCTCTGTCTACCTAATACCTGTCCTCCTGATCCCTCACATCTTGTCCGTGCTTTGTCACCAGCTCTTCTTTCCATATTTGACAACCCTTCTCATTCCTTCTAGAATTTTTCCTTTGTTCTTAAGCATGGTCTAGACATCCCAATACTGAAGAAGTCCACTCTCAACCCCTCCTCCCCGAATCACTCTGCTTCTAACCTTCTCTTTGCTCCTAAACTTCGAGAACGTCTGGTGTTCACTTATCTGGTCAATTACTTCTCCACTAACTCCCCGAAGGACCTATTACACTTTGGCTTCCATGGGTTACATTCTACTGAAACTTCATTAACCAACGTATCTAATGATCTCCTGTTGGCCAAATCCAGAGATCAATGCTGACTCTTATTCATTCTAGATCTATCTGATACATTTGACACAGTAGATCACCCAATACTCCACCAAACTCTATGTTCTCTTGACTTGATGGACCATTCTTTCCCGATTTTCCTTCTATCTCTCCGACCACACTTTTTGTTTGTCTCTTGCTGGTTCTGCTTCCTCTCTTAGGCTTCCCAGAGATCAGTCCTGAGCCCCTTTTCATTTTACACACCCCCCTTGGGCAGGCTCGGTTTCCAGTACCATCTTTATGTTGATGACACCCAACTATCTACGTTCTCTCGGGACATTTCTCCTGCCTTTCTAAAAAAAAACACTAGTGAGTGTCTGTCAGCTGTCTCTACTGTCATATCTTTTCTACATCTCAAATGTAATCTTTATTGAACTGTCTTCAGTGTCTTCGTCCTCAATTAAATCTGGAGTCTTTGTCTCCACCTGTAACACCACCATCCTCCGTAGACATTGGGCCAGATGTCTTGGAGTTTTACGTGAATTTTTTTTGTATCTTTTTCCTTACATTTACTCCATTAGTATCTATTGTTGCCCTTCATGGTTCCCTCACTGAATAGACCTGTCTGTGTGTTAATGAAATTCTGATACACTGCCTGATCACATATAATGCCATAAATCATCACGATCGTAACAACTCAAACAATAAAGTTAACACATTAATTAAACCGCTGGGTGAATGGCGTAAAAGAAAAAAACGCAAAAACCAACGGCAAAATTCCTTTTATCCTCCCATTCCCCCCATAAATAATAAAATAAAAGTTAATCAATAAGTCCCATGTACGTCAAAATGAAAACTACACATTGTCCCACAAAAAGCAAGCCCACATATGGCTACATCGACAAAAAAATAAAAAAAGGTACGGCTCTAGCGGTGATGCAAAAACAAAATTTTTTATTTAAAAGGGTTTCTATTTTGCAAACGTAGGAAAACCTTTACATATTTGGTATCCCCATAATCGTGCCGACCCATAGACTAAAGATAACATGTTATTGATGCCGCATAGTGAACGGCGTAAATTTATAACGTGAAAATCAATGCCGGAATAGCCGTTTATTTTAAATTCTTTCCTAAAATAAAGTTAATAAAAGTTAATCCATATATTATATGCACCCAAAAATGGCGCAATTAAAAAATACAACTCGTCCCGCAAAAAACATGCCCTTATATGGCTATGTCGAGGGAACAAAAAAAAAAGTTACGACTCTTAGAATGCGAAGGTGGAAAAACAAAAAATAATCTTTGGTCAGTAACGCTCAAAATGGCCTGGTCATTAAGGGGTTAATGTAGCAATTAATTTATATTATTTTTTGTGATTGGAAAACAAAAAAAATTCATTCCTCTTTTTCTTTTTTTTACGTTGTTCTGTGAACTCTATAAATTGTATGTTGACTTTATTGTATGGGTTGTAAGACTAAAGACTAAGGGGGAGACCGAATATGTGATGATTTTTATACTTTATTGGGGGGAATTTGACAACTTTTCTACACCAGACAAGTCTCAAATGGGTTAAAAGTCTAAAAAATTTAGACTTTTGGTCCAATTCTGTCGCTCTCGATTTTATCGCAAATTTATCGAAATTTATCGCATCTTTCTCCAGATTGTTCCCTTTTAAGATTGACCTATAAAAAGTCAGTTTCATTAAATCTCCCCCTATGATTACTATTTAATAAAACCATTTTTTTTCTAATATTTGCAATTATGTAATATTTTGAAACTTTTTTTACTGTTGATTTATTAAACTTTAGATTTACATTTTACTTTAACTTTTCATTTTGATTTAGATTTTTTGTATTACAATAGATGGCATACTACATGGCATTATAGTCTGTGCATGAAAAATGTGCACGCATCTGTTATGGCGTACCAATGATATGCCCTAACTGGGTTTATCTAAGGACAGCCCTGAGGGTCTTTTGGTAATCTCAGTTTTGTCTTCATGGTCACAATGGCGTAAATGTATGGCACTGTGCAGAAAGGGGTAAAGAATTTTGGCAGAAAAATAAAATTATGTTTGTCTATCTATCTATCTATCTATCTATCTCATATCTATCTATCTATCTATCTATCTATCTAATATCTATCTATCTATCTATCTATCTATCTATCTATCTATCTATCTATCTATCTATCTATCTATCTATCTATCTATCTATCTATCTTTCTATCTATCTAAAAAGAGGTTTCGTATGAAAGGGTTACTTATAAATCACAGAACATAAATTCTTGAACTTATCGTTGTATAGAAATGGATAAAAAAAAAGTTTCAAAAACGTTACAATTTCTCAAGAAAGCAAAAACTGGACATCAAATATTATCAAAAAGGAAATAGGGTGATGAAAAGATGATAAGATGACAGTAGATAGAAAAAGTGGTGTGAATTTTTGTCTCTCTATTTGAAGAACAGACCTATTGCTTTGGGTTTAGCATCTTTGAAAACGTTGCTAAATGTAAACAGGATGCCGTGTAACGTCCACTTTATGTGGTTAAACCAGAGTTTACTACGTGGAAAAAAAATCAAGAAAACGAGACGAGAACAAAAAACTAAAAAGAGAAACAAAAGTTTTGCCGGTTAATTTTAGGTTCTGCACCACAGGCACCGGATCTGTTCTATATCCTGGCCACATACCAGTGTTACCTCTCTAGATGTTTTTGCTTTATGTAACCATTACATCCTCTGTTCCTAATCATGAAAATAAGGTACGGAAGACTTGGGATATTGTTTCTTCTTGACTTCTCGGAATTAGAGCAGAAAGTGAATACCATGTACGGTTATCAAGAAAGATCTTAAATGAAGGTGTGGAGCTCCTAGACGAGACTAGTAATACTCTCCAGTACTGTCGAATAGTAAAATATAGTAACCACGACTGCATAGGTGTACAGCTCTTCTGTTGTATTATTCCACTGGTTCACAACTCCATAAGTCACCTTCTCCACAGTTTTCTCCAGCTCCGCTACTACAACACCACATCCTCTACTTTGATGGCTTCATTAATGATAAGTATGGTGTCATTGTTCTACTGGCTATCTACTATTAGGTATTAATTTTTTTCCATATGTAATGCCTTTTGTGCCTTTTGTCAAACTTCAGAGATTGTTATTTTTCTGTTTTTTTTTTTATAGTACCTTTGGAACAAGGATTCTTCAGTTGATTCTCTCAGAGAGCATCTAAGAGGACCAGCTGGAAGAGAAAACTTCAGAGGATAAATGACAAGGCCACCACTCAAGACAAGGACAGTGACAATGCCACCTCTCATCTGTCAGCTATTCTCCTATGTATTTCTCTTATGTATCGTTTTTGTGAGATATACCCTATTTTTATTAAGAATTCTGTTGTTTTTCACTTTTTTCCCACATACACACACCATGGACGTATTAATAGAGTATTTTTTTTTAATGTAGTAGGAAATCACAGTATGAGCCAGAGTGTAGAGTGCAAAGAACGCAACACAACCATGGTGATCGTACCTTTGAATAGGAAATTGAGTGGCCATGTGACATTTCTCCCAGCGATAGCATCTGATCTACTGGGAATAACAACGTTGTGGTGATCGGGGCAGCTTCATTCTAAGGACACTTTTGGACACTCTAGTTTCAGGTCCTTCTATACTGAGGTAGGTAGTGGTGTGTTGGCTTAACCATCAACAGGGGTGGGGGACATCATTAAGATTATTTCTATGCTGCCCCTTTCCCTCCATGCACCTTACTCTTATGTCTCCCAACACCGGTGAACAGAAGAAAGAGGAAAATGCTAAAGGTTTAGCCATATAGACAACGTTTAGGACCTGCTTGGTCTTTATCTGATTCACAACTCAAATTGAAGGACACCTCTTCAGTATACAATGTTTTTGGTAAAATGGATCCCAGTTGTTAGATTACAAGATCAATTGTTTATTTAAAAAAAAAAAACAAAGAACAAGATTCGCAGCCTGATATTCTATTAACGTTCATATATTACAATGTCTTTCATTCATTTTTGCAGGTTTTTTTTCCCATTGTTTGGATTTCATTTTGTAGGTTGTTTTTGAAATCTAGCAAGATGATTTATATTCAGTTCTGAATAGACAAGTTCATCCTAGAATAAAAAAGAAAAAAATATAACTATAAAAATATAAAATATATATCAACTGTTATAATTACTTTGAATACAATATAGAATATTCTTGGCTTTAGTGCACCCTACTGACTCTAGATTTATGTCAATGTTTATTATGTCCAGATAGGTTTGAAAGCATCAACTTATAAGAATAAAATTTGATAAAATCCAGAACCAAATTTGTCTATGACACCAAATTGTTTGTTGGTTATTTAAAATAGGCCAGACATATGTAGTAAGCAAAAGATCAGGGATGGTCCATTACTAAAAATGGCCTCTGTGAAGACCATAGTCTTGTGTCTGAATTTTGTTGTATTATATTAATTATATACTTACCTCAGTCACAGTATTCTTGCCCGTTGAGCCTGGAGTGTTATTATCTGAAATAGAAATTTATATATATATATATATATATATATATATATATATACATATGCATATATATATATATATATATATATATATATATATATATATATATATATAGACCGATTTGGAATAGACTATAAAAATGCATGTGAATTGTGGCCAGTTGGGTGACAGCTGTTGTATAAACCTTACTACAGTATTTTATCACCCCTGTGTGTGTTACCTGTGAGCTTGAAAGTCCTGGTGAGATGAATGGACAATATCAACAAGAGTAAAATCCCAGCAGTCGCCACCGGTATTAAAAAGCTTTGACATTTAGATGTATTATTTCCATGGAGCTCACCTGCAAAATGGTCAGACACAGGATTTTGAAGGGCAAACGTGATTTTATATACAACTTCCATGTTCAATTATTAAAGCGACCCTCCAGTCCAAATAAAAAATGTGACCATAATTGCAAATGAATAAGCAACATACCTGCTGTGTCCAGCAGCACCGACATCTTTAGCGCAAGTCCGTGGAAGGGCGGTGGAGGGGATGGTGGTGTGTCTAAGACTTTCAGAGAATGTTTTTCATAGGAAAGTCTGACACTTCTGTGGCCATTTTGGAGATCGGAAAATGAGGGACCGGAACACAGGAACAGAGGCCAGATAATTCAGGAGCAGGGCAGCGGGTATATATATCTAGCATGGGCCATGTATAGCCAAGTTTCTTATTTGGACTGGCGGGTTGCTTTAAAGGACAAAAATGGTCTTCTTTTCCCTCTCTCATGCTCTGTCTTTTTCTGTATAACCCATTCCCGACATCCTCTGTTTTTATACGGCGGAGGTCGGTTGAGGGAGTGTGGAGCGAGCTTATGTGCTGAGCCCGCTCTATTGAACAAGCGTGTCGGCTGTATGGCATCTAAAACATTAGAAACAGGGTGGCGGCCCCATCTAATGTTCCATCACCCGCACCCCGCGTCACGATCATGGGGGGCTGATGGTTGTCATGGCAGCCTGGGGGTCTGCTATAATTTTACTTCCGAAGGCAGGGCTTATTAGGAGCCTGTCAGAATTTTTATAGCCTGCAATACATAAGTATTGCAGTATATCGTGCAAGCGATCCAATGATCGCTGGTTCAAGTCCCCTAGGGGGACTAATAAAAAAAGTTAAACACAGTTAAATAAAGTTTTTTTAATATATAAAAAAATATTCAAAGTTCAAAAAAACTCATGGTCACCTCATCTCCCACAATAAATAGAATAAAAAGTTCACAAAAGTCTCATGTACCCCAAAATGGTACCAATAGAAACTATAAATCATCTTGCAAAAAACAAGCCCTCGTACGGCTATATGGACCGAATTTTTTTTTTATGGCTTTTGAAAGGTGGGAAGGGAAAAGCAAAACTTAAAATCCAAAAATGATTGTGGAGGAAAGGTGATAAAATTTCCCTCTTTAACAGTCAAGGCTAAAAACCATGGCCTATAGGATAGCAGAGAATATAAGCCAACTAATGTCCATTGTATCCTGTGCAAGCCACAGAATAGCTCCACCAATGTGTCCATGCCACCTCACTAACAAGATCCACTTCTAGGAACCATTGTTACCTTGTCCTGGTATTTCCCAGTGGACACTGGTAGGAGAGGTTTTCAACCAAACTTCACAAGTCACCTTCTCCCCGTAGTTCCAGGTGTCATTGGGAAGTGAGATGAAGTTCACCACAGTCCATGCCCCATCTGATTGTTCTTTAGAGATTATCTGGCCCTTGTGATAGGTTCCTGAGATCTTCCAGTATAGATGGACTGTATTATGAGCCTCAAGAACTACACAAGTCAGCTGTAAAGAGCTATGAAGATGTGGAGGCTCAAAATGACTGAGAATATGAATAGAGGTTCTGGATGTGGACTTGTCTGTGAATAGAGAATGGAAATATATAACATTATTATTAGCATTATTATATTATAAAGTATATAGTATTTAGTTGATGTAGTCATACATAACAACAAGTTCTTTAACTATAGCAGTAACAAAGTAGTCAACATGTTAGCACAATGTGATCAGATGTTGTATTTTTCTTAACAGGTGGACACCTAGTATACTTTTTGTGACAGTTAATTAATATGATGAGGTAAAGAAATGAAAGGAAAGGAAGTCTGAGGAAAAGGAGGACAAAAAAAAGAGGTATAAGGAGAAAACAGAGGTAGGAAAAAAAGAAGAAGGAGGAGAAAAGAAGGTGAAGAAGAAGAAGGAGGAGTAAGAAAAGAAGAAAAATAAGAAAATGGTGAAGGATATTGAGGTTGGAAATTAAGAGGAGTAAAAGCAGAAGAAAGAAGAAAAGAAGAAGAAGAAGAAGAAGAAGAAGAAGAAGAAGAAGGAAAAGAAGAAGAAGTAGAAGAAGAAGGAGGAGGAGGAGGATTGGAAAAAAGAGGAGTAACAGCACAAGGAGGAAGAAAAGAAGAAGAATATGATGAAGAAGAAGAGAGATGGAAAGAAGAAAAAAATTAGGACGAGGAAGTAAATAAGAAGTAAGAGAAGAGGAAATAGAAAAATAAGAAGTAGAAGAAGAAGAAGAAGAAGAAGAAGAAGAAGAAGAAGAAGTAGAAGAAGAAGATCTTTTAGTGAGTAGGTCCTCATGGAAAATGGTCATACTACACACAACAGTTTACTCAACAACTCCTATTTTTTCATATATATATATATATAGGAGAAGAAGGTGGAAGATATGGAGGATGGGAATAAAGAGGAGTAACAGAACAAGGAGGAGGAAAAGAAGTAGAAGAAGGTGGAGGATATGGAGGATGGGAATAAAGAGGAGTAAAAGCATAAGGAGGAAGAGGAGCAGAAGAAGTAGCAGGAGAAACAGAAGAAGAAGGAATAAACAACAGGACGTGAAGAAACAGAAGTAGCAAAAGAAAAAGAATGAGAAAGAAGAGAAACAAAAGAGAAAAGGAGGAAGTGAAGGAAAACCTGAAGAAAAAATAGGAGAAGCAGAAGGAGGAGGAAAAGAAGATAAAAAATAAGAAGAAGAAGAACCTTAAGTAAATGGCTCACCAGGGAAGATGATCACTACGACTCAGTCTCTACAGACTAACAGTGAAAGGCAAAATTAATTGTAGAGATGTTTATCTGCACAGGCTGCAGGCAAAAAACCCAGTAAGGGTATGTTCACACGTGGAGAATACGAGACAGATTTTCCACCTGGATAAACAGGCGAAAAATCTGCAGTGTATAATAGAAATACACCTACATTGTCGGTCCCCTCATATTCAGAAATGGTCTGCCGAAACAGATGAAGGACTATGGAATATGTAAAGGTCCAACAAAAGAAGAAGACTACTTGTCCCTCAATTAAATTTGTATATGAGGAGGAGGGGGGGGGGGTCCTGTAAGTCTCTACTGACCTTAGAAGTTAGATATAGTCAAAATACTGCTAGATATCCCTGGTTCTTTACAGAAGACTCTACACAGAAGATTACAGCAAGATGAAGAGATCTCATAGTGCAGAGAGATAATATTGATGTCTCTACCGGCTGGATTCTACTTTCTCGAAGGATTGTTTTCCCTGTTCTAGACCTGCCCTCAGCCTGGTGTCACCATCTGGTGCTTCCACCCTCGTATTATAAGAAGTTAAAAAGTCAAATTGGAATTTATTAAAAAGCTCCTGGCCAAGAACCTGATACTGTGACTGTGATAAAATAAAACCTTACTCTACAGTAGACGACGTTATCTTACCTCCAACATTCAGATTTGTTCCATTGCCAAATTTCCAATAAAGAGAAGTGTATCTATACATACAGTAATAAACTCCCGAGTCAGTGAGTTGGACATTATGGATCTCCAGGCCGGCCACGTATTTCTCATCTTTACAGGTATATTTGTGTGTATCATTATCCATCAGACATGACTTCACACGGACCGGCTCTTCACTACTTCTCCATTTCCTATGATACCAGGAGAATTTAATTCCTACGAAGTTCTTACTGGACACACAAGTGATGACTACGGTGCCATTAACATCCATGGATACAATGTTCTGGGGCTGATACAAGACCATATACCCAGCGATCCCTGTAGGAGAAGACTTCATAGATTTAATAAGATGAATCATAGATACTGGGAAGTAGTACAAAGCAAAAATATAATAATAGACCCTTCTAAATAATTATATACAATCTATCTATCTATCTATCTATCTATCTATCTATCTCTCTCTCTCTATCTATCTATCTATCTATCTATCTATCTATCTATCTATCTATCTATCTATCTATCTATCTATCTATCTATCTCTCTCTCTCTCTCTCTCTCTCTCTCTCTCTCTCTCTCTCTCTATCTATCTATCTATCTATCTCATAAATATCTCTTTTTATCTTATATAATACATTTGAACTTCTTTGGCTTATCCCCTGGAAGTTGTCAGATATAACAGCTATATATAAAAAAAGCGATATAATGAGAATGTCACATTTCTTACCTTGAATAAACAGAAGTAGGAAGACAACACCCATGTCTGCTGCTCAACACAGGGGTCCGGTACATACTGGATATTACTGTACTATATATTGTGATATAGTCCCCCATATGTGACCATATATAGAAATATAAAGAGCTCCGGCTCCTCCCATCTCACCATGAAAGTCACTGCTTATCACGCACAAGAGATAGAAATCTGCACATTAGGAAATAACATATCTTGACACATAAACAAAAAATTGTTCTCTGATTTCCGGTAGAGAGAACTTTCTTTACATTGTGTCAAGAATTAAAAAGGCACCAAAACAAATATTTTCTTTCGAAAAACAAGCAAAGGTTAATTTATATTTAATTTTACAGTGAAATTCATTTAATGAGACATTTGACCCAGAAAGACGGCAGGGACTATTTCCACTCCCTCCTAGCTTTGACCACATTAATGTATTCTATCATTCCCAACAGAAGAGACATAACTCAACATGTGGATCAAGTAGGGTGGCCACAGGATTATTTACTAAACCTCGACACTCCCTAAAGACCGAACATGGGGATACCCGCATGTTTAAAAGACTTCCGGCTTGCTCAATGGTGGCCAGGTTCTTGGTCCCTTCCAAACCCTCCTTGGAACAACCTCCAACCAAACAAGCAGAGCTTAAAATTGACTTTATGAAAGATATCAACTCACACAAGTAGTAGCCACAGGCGTAAAGCACCATGACCGCTGGACCACTATCCAGTCGACAAACAGATGTCCAATAAAGCTCTTTGAATCCTCCCAATGCATGTTGACCAACAAGAGACCAAAGTGCAAATCCCACTCGTTGTGCTGCCCATTTGACAAAAGAATTGGCAAATATGGAGAGGTCTTCGTTGGCCGAGTACTTGTGGAAGCAGGACAGATGATATTTTATCTGAATCTTTCCAGGAACTTTTTTGGGAACCAAACTTAGAGGAGACGCCCTTAGGTTACGAAACGATGGTTTGGCAAAAGAGCCAACTCAACGTCTTTCTCCAAAATCTACCAGGCTATCGCAATGATATCCTTAGCACAACATACATTATCAGACCACAACAATACAATCGATGGCACATGCTATTGTGGACCTCTGCCTCATATTTCTTAAGGTTAACGGCAAGCCACTGCCACATCTCACGAATATTTACTGGAGTTCTCTTGCTGATCGACAACGACAACCTTTGCAAGCTGATTTGTCCTACAGAAACAAAACAAGGGCAAATAAGCCCCAACACAGCTTTAGCCCATGCATGAACGCCAAGTCATAAAGAAGCGACAGTGTTCCTTATTATACAGCCAACAGGCTCCTGTAGACCAATGTGCCACCATCATGGAAATTGATCCCGACGAAGTTGCAATTCTGGGAAAAGAATCTGAGGCCATTTCGGAGCCAGAATCAACTGACCAAACATCTGTCACCGTTAATCCAATGGATGGAGACAAAGTCAACTAACGCCAACATTTTTCATAATAGGCCACCAAGCCGCATCTCCAGTTATACATGGTATCTAAATACATAAACATCTCGAAAGTCTTGCTTCTACATCTTGTCTATGATCTCAGTGGCCAATGGGGCCATATCACCAAATATAAAGTCCCAAAAAGTCAAGTCCAAGATATGTTTAACCTCTTGGGACCCTTGCTGATTCGGACACCCTATATGCCAGGAACGCTCCCAACCAGGGTTCACCATGCCTCTCCTTCCAGTCCAGCACCTCCTTGAGATTCTTTATGTTTTACAGAGAAATGCACACAAAAACGGAACATAGACAAAAATGAGTTCATCTTTTTTTTCCACCACAATTTGCCTTCATGCCTGAAATATCCTTACAAAATCCTTAATATAAAAAAAAACACTAAATCATTATTACCAGTTAATCGAATTTATTACATTTTGTTCAAATTGATTATACTTTTTTTTTGTTTTAATTTTCTATACTATATAAAAAGTACACACACGCACACATATTATATATCTAGGCAAAAAAATTTCAATTTGAAAGGGTTACTCATGAATTACTAAATATACATTGTACAACTGCATGGCAATAAAAAAAATATATGAAATAATAATAATAATAAAAAGTTTTAAAAATTGTAAAACTTCCCACAAAAGCAAGAACTGCACTTCAGACATAACTACAACGTGAATGATGTGATAAAAAGAAGAACGTCAGATAAAAGGGTTGGTCTGATTGTTGCTATATATTACTCAGTATTTCTATTTTAATAACAGGCCTATTGCTTTGGTTTTAGACACTTTGCCAGCTTTGTTTCACATGTATGTACAGGATGACCGTTTCTGTGGTTAAAGCAAAGTTCACTAACCTAAAAAATGTCTATAAATGTATCTTAGATACACCTGTAAGTTATGTAGTAACTGAGTAAAAACAAAACAAAATTTTTGCCAGTTAAATGTAATTTTTACATCACAGGCACCAGTTCTGCTCTATATTTAGTTGGGTTCTATGGTGATCTAAGTATGGTTGAATAGGGTTCTATGGTTATCTATGTACGGTTGAATAGGGTTCTATGGTTATCTAAGTACGGTTGAATAGGGTACTATGGGGATTTACATTTGGTCTAGTAGGGTTCTATGGTGATCTAAGTACGGTTGAATAGGGTTCTATGGTGATCCTTGTACGGTTGAATAGGGGTCTATGGTTATCTAATTACGGTTGAATAGGGTTCCATGGGGATCTACATTTTGTCACGATCTGTGGGTATGTGGACTCACTGGGCCGTATCGCCGTAGCAGGATAGCAGCTCGCCAACAGAGTACCAAGTCAATATATAAATACTCCAAGCACAAGGGTACCTGTAGTGGTTCAGAAAGTAGCAACGGCTAGGCCCAGATTAGACCTTCACAGCAGACACCAGACGTGGTGTACCACGGTGGCACAATACGACTCCAACAGTTTTAAGGCACAGGAGCAAATAGCACAGGATACAGGATACAGGGTACAGGTAGCAGGGCACAGGAACAATGGGAACAGGAACACTAAGGGACCATTTGCAAGACTAACATAGGAAAACACAACAACGCTCAGGCAATGACCAAAGGGGCTGGGCCCTTCTTATAGTCCAGGGCGATCATGGGCTAATTTTTGATAATTCCCATGTGCACGTGCTGGCTCTTTGTGGTCGGGAAAGAGCGTGCACGTGCACCCTACGGGACGCAGCGGACCGGAGCAGAAGTGAGTGCTGGTGTCTCCTATGGAGAAGATGCGGGCCAGTGCTCACAGATCCATGGCTGCGGCCGTTGGGGGGTGAATAATCCTGATGGTCCACGGCCATAGATGCTACACATTTGGTCTAGTAGGGTTCTATGGTGATCTAAGTTAAGATCAGTAAAACCATGAGGTCTGGGCATTGCGGCCGTAATACTGAGGTTAAAATGTAGCCTCGTTACGGCCTTAGTTAGAGTCACTCCACACTGGACCAGATCAGATACGTTAGACAACTATCTTACTGAATTCTTTGGAACTCCTGCATTCCGATATTGCTGCATTTTAAGACATGGTGACTCAAAGACATAAAATATCTCTGACAACTTGTGGACTCTCAGCAACTTCTAAGACAGAAGCATATTCCAGACACTACACAATAAAATTATTATCTTTTTCTTTTGGTAGGGGCCTTTACAGCCATTTTTTTGCAAAAATGTTCAAAAATATGAGCACTGATGTAAGGATCGGGTACAGATGATTTTTGGGTATTTATCTCATTTCTCTGTACTTAGCATCATGTTTACTGTTCTGGGGTTAACACCTTTATTAGTACCTCGCATATATCTACAAACAGGATATTCTGTTATCTTATAGTGTTTCCATAGTTCTAGCCACAGTCAAGTAGATGTGAAATTTATACACAGAATCAAAAAATTGTTCGATTTTTACAATTACAAAGGGGTTGAATTTAACTTAGATAAATCTAGAAGACATCAGAGCATCAGACACGAGTTTTCAGGGCAATCAGGGCACTTTGAATAAAATCGG
Organism: Rhinoderma darwinii; assembly: GCF_050947455.1. NCBI lineage: Eukaryota > Metazoa > Chordata > Amphibia > Anura > Rhinodermatidae > Rhinoderma > Rhinoderma darwinii. The sequence continues at coordinate 7,437,866 of NC_134698.1, read as the reverse complement.
ACGGTCAATTTAACTGAATCGAACCTACAACAAATTTTGGTAAAATTGTTCATCTAACAAGGATCTTTTAACCTGTTTCATAGGGATAGTTTTTCTGATATTTTGCTTTTCCTATGTACCCTGTGCTGGTTAAATGCCGTCAGTGGTCCTTGTCTAATTACATGTTCTGTTTTGTACCCCATAAGTACTTAGTTGTATCAATGCAACTGTATGCTGGGAAGTCAATGTTTATTATGTGTTTATAGACAATTTTTTCACCAGCCATAACATACGTGTGAACGTAAGTGCAGTTGCACACGACCGAGTGCCACTCGGGCCATTTTTCACAGCATCTGTGTGGCACCCGATAGTTTTCATGGGCTTATTCACTTTAGCGGGTGAATCGGGTCCCTAAAAACGGACCCGACTCTCCGATCCGTGGAAAGATTGGACATGTCTTATCTTTCCAGGGATCACAGACGAGACCCGTCCGGCACACAACGGTTATGTGCATTACGCATAAGAAAAAGTGTACATACAGAAAGTTGCACCAAATTTACAATGCCATGTGCTCCATTTTGATCACATTTGGCACAATTTGTTGTAACTTGCTATCCACGCTAAACACATTTTTCTTCCTTACACCCACCTCATTACTGTCATACATTTGCATCAATATTTTTCACCAAAATGTGGCATGTCTAATGAATTTGTCTAATTTCCCGACTATACTTAGCCACACCCATTTTCTAGCCAATTTTAGAAACAGTTATGAAGTGGCAATAAATTTGCCGCACAGCATATACTCCATTATTATCGCACAATTTACTACAGAATACCACACTACTATCACGACTAAGCCGGGGTGGGGTTTAAAAAGCTTGTAAGCAGAGCATCATTAGAAGAGGTGCGAATACAAACAAAGTGGCACCTACCATTTACAGATCATATTAAGAACTAATGAACGAGTATATTAGTGGATACTTGTACATTAGAAGATTATACTCATCTTGTAATATATAAAAACATTTATTGTACAATCTTTAAATAACTTCTGATACTGCTACCTACTCCTCCTTAAGAGTGCATAGTGGGCATGGTGACCCTGAAAACTTAATAGTGGCATGTTGTATAGATGTTTTTTTTTTCATGCATGACTTCATCTTGCCACAGGTTATATTCCTGGGAGAGTCCCTTATTGCAAAATGGTGAGTCTTATTGGGAGCCATCCTGCACATTTGTAATTTAACAGGAGTTTTTTTTTTCATTTGCTGTTGGACTTAGCCACACCTGAGTGTCTTCCAGCTTAAGGTGGTACCCCAAGCCGATTCTTCCTTCTTGTTGGAAGCCATTCCAAGCCAATTCTTCCTTCTTGTTGGGAGCCACTCCAAGCCATTTTTCCTTCTTGTTGGGAGCCACTCCAAGCCACTTCTTCCTTCTTGTTGGGAGCCACTCCAAGCCAATTCTTCCTTCTTGTTGGGAGCCACTCCAAGCCAATTCTTCCTTCTTGTTGGGAGCCACTTCATGCCAATTCTTCCTTCTTGTTGGGAGCCACTTCATGCCAATTCTTCCTTCTTGTTGGGAGCCACTTCATGCCAATTCTTCCTTCTTGTTGGGAGCCACTCCAAGGCAATTTTTCCTTCTTGTTGGGAGCCACTCCAAGCCATTTCTTCCTTCTTGTTGGGAGTCACTCCAAGCCAATTCTTCATTCTTGTTGGAAGCCACTCCAAGCCAATTCTTCCTTCTTCTTGGGAGTCCCTTCATGCCAATTCTTCCTTCTTGTTGGGAGCCACTCCAAGCCAATTCTTCCTTCTTGTTGGGAGCCACTGCAAGCCAATTCTTCCTTCTTGTTGGGAGCCACTCCAAGCCAGTTCGTCCTTCTCGTTGGGAGTCACTCCAAGACAATTCTTCCTTCTTGTTGGGAGCCACTCCAAGCCAATTCTTCCTTCTTGTTGGGAGTAATTATATAATGGGACATCCTCAGGGTGGAAACTTACTGAGGCTAAACAAGTATGAAATGAGTGTTGCGGTTTCATTTACACTTGGGGGCAAGTACGAAGCATCTGGTCACGGTACTACTAGAGAGAGTTCAGTATGTATAGTATTCACGATAAGGAAAAGGTGGTTTAAAACATATGTGTTGTGTATTCCAGTTTTATGTGACATAGATCAACACATATTTGGAGTGGTAGTAGCACCGTACACAGGCCACTGTCAATCAGCGCCACATGTGACCGGTCGTTGTCTGTTAGTGAAGCCCCTACTTTGAGCTCCTGTCTCTCAAAAAGGAAGGAAAATACCTGTAATGGTTGGGTGCAAAAATAGTACAGCAGCTGTTACAACTTTTTGCCTCTTGTTAATATAATTTTAAAATATTTGTTATAATATTTCATATTTTTTGGGAAAAAAAATTCTAGATTACCAGCAACACAGGTCAACACAGGACTAAACATTTTTTTAAAAAAGTCACAAAAAGCACCGTAAAGACATTTTTATAAAAATAAAATAAACTTTATTATGGTAACATCACATAACGTTAAATAACATACACACATTTAGGATCCTCGTAACCAAAATAACCCATGCAATAAAGTTAACATATTATTTATGGTGATTGCAAAATGGTATAAGAAAAACACCAAATAACAATGGCAAATTTGATCAGAATAAAAATATAAAATAAATACTAGTTTTTATAAACCTCAAAATGGTGCTTCAAAAACTACAACTCATTCTGCACAAACCAAAGCCCTATACAACTACAACTGTTACATTCCCGAATAGAGCCACCAAGGGAAAATCCCTAATTTTTAAGGTGGGACCCATACTATGACGATAATACCTTCCTTAAAGGCCAAGACTTTGCAGGTACCATAGCGGCATCGGTTTTCGACATAAGTATGTAACTAGCATTCATAGCGTGTGGTAACTATGCATCCATCTGTCTCTCGGGATCTACCACTTTTTGTACCTAATTGCCGTCCATTTTATCAAAAACATCCGCAATAGCTGTATCCAAAAAAGATTTCGGAAAAAGATCATTAATCCATCTAATTTATGTTTATATGATCTTTTTAGAACCGCATTTAAGATTAATCCAAGATATAATAACCTCTGTAAATACCAAAGTTTCCTACCACCAATCCAGGTACCATTTAGTATTTATGGGGGCACATGTTTAGCCCATAGTGGTACCTCTGAGCTGGTGGAAATAATTAGCATTGTACAGTAAGGCTACGTTCACACAGGGCGGATACGCTGTGTAACGGTACACGGCATATCCACCCTCGTCCCGGCAGGGTATTCCATCCGAAACACTGCACCAAATTGTGGTGCAGTTTTTCGGTTGGAATGTCCGCTCCGGACAACAGCACCTAAAGAAATAAAAAATCTATACTCATCCGTAGACATGACTACGCGTCCCTCTGACGTTCTGCAGCCTGGCCTCCTGGGATGACGTTTCATCCCATGTGACCGCTGCACCCTGTGATTGGCTGGATGCAGGCGGACAGATCTGGGTAAGTATCAAATTTTTTTTTTGTTGCAATTTTTGCGGCAGAATTTCAGCAACATCTGCTTTTACTGCGGGTTTTACCTCCTCATTGAATTCGTTGGGGAAAACCCGCAACAGAAAACCAGCGATGCCAATTTATGCTGCGGATTAAAAAAATGCACCGCGGATCAATCTAAATATAATAATAAGGGAGGACACTATATAATAATAATAAGGGAGGACACTGCATATAATAATAGCAGAGGGCACTATATATAATAATAAGGGAGGACACAGCATATAATAATAAGGGCGGACATTGTATATAATAATAAGGGAGGACACTACATAATAATATTATATACAGTGTCCTCCCTTATTATATACATTGCCCTCCTTATTATATACAGTGTCCTCCCTTATTATATACAGCGCCCTACTTATTATATACAGTGCCGTCCCTTATTATATACAGCACCATCCCTTATTATATATAGTGTCCTCCCTTATTATATACAGCACCCTCCCTTATTATATACAGCACCATCCCTTATTATATACAGTGCCCTCCCTTATTATATACAGTGTCCTCCCTTATTATTACTGTTTATACAGCACCGGTTCTTATTATATACAGCATCATCCCTTATTATATATAGTGCCCTCCCTTATTATATACAGTGTCCTCCCTTATTATTACTGTTTATACAGCACCGGCTCTTATTATATACAGTGCCTGAGCTGTTTTTTTCTATAGCACCATTGATTTTCAGAATTGTTGTTTTTTTACGTGTGGTATAAATGGCATTTCAACCGAATTCTGCGGGTCATTACGATTACAGTGATACCAAAGATGTATTGTTTCTTCCCTTCTACCGGTGGTTGGATGGACAGTGGTCAGCGAAATGTTACGAGAGTCCGCCATGAGGTATTTGTTGTAGGTTGACCACTTATTTGAGGCTTCCTGTGACTACTTCATTCTTCTTCAGATGTTCCTTCACCTCATCTGGTCTTTTGCAGTCCTCATTTTTGGTCATCTGTGAATAGGGTCCCCTCTTTGTTGTCCAGACATAGCTGCAGCGCTTCTCAGACTACGAGACACTCCCACTCTTCTTGGATTGGCCAGAGCTGCTCACGTGAGCAGTTCTGGCCAATCAGAGAACAAAGGGAGTGTCTTTGACTCAGTCTGTGAAGCGCCGTGGCCATTTTGGGAGAATAAACAGAAGACCCTAAATTGGCAGATCCACAGCAAAGGGGGGGGGGGTCGAGGACAGCGGGTAATATTACTCCATATACACCATCCTATTTATAATTTTGTCCTAGAACCGGAGGTCTGAAAAGGCCTTAATGACGCCATCGAAAAGGGAATTACCCGTTTATCACGGACCGCGGCGATCAAACGGTTAAACCACAGGGGCTGGAGTTTTTCCCGATCCCACAAAAATTAGAGTCTAATAAAAAGTTCAGTTTCTTTCAGTATTGGCTAAAGTTTCTCTTTACATCTAACATTATATTTCTACTTTGTTGCCCATGGACCTTCAACTCCTCCAGATATATATGTCATTTTTATAAGAATATATATTATACTATATAGTGGTTTGACTTTTAGATGGTTCCCTGTAACTACTGCCCCATCATCTTGCTCATAATGTCGTCTTACCTGTTTCTTCTTCAATGAGAGCCACATCTTCTTCATTGTCATAGTCATCCTTCTCCTCGTCTTCGTCTGCTTTATCTTTTTGCATTTGCTCATCCTGGTCATCTGTGAATAACAGTAAATTGGTAAAAATCCGTGCTATATTTCATAAAAATTTCCGTAAAGATTATGTATTTTGCAATATTTTCATTATTTGAGTTCCGAAGTCACACTTGTTCATATATATCAGAGAATTTTATTTTTTAATTTTTTTTAAAATAAAGATTATTTTAATATAGTAAAGTAATGTATAAATTAAAAAATATATATATACTTGGTATTCAAATCAATGGACTCTCTGTGTAATTTAGGACAGGACGGACCATACAGAGCAAGAGTCTCTGGAGGACGCGTCCTGTCCTCAACCACAAAAAAAGAGCTCCTATAGAGAAAGCATCTTTGACGGGCCCCTGTAACTACTTCCCCATCATCTTATCATGTTTCTCATAATGTTGTCTTACTTGTGTCATGCAGTAGAACTATTATATATTCATAATTATTCGGATGTTCATCCGTCTTCATCTCATTTTCATCAAGGTCTGCTCGCCATTTCGTCTGGATACCTGTGAATTACAGTAGATTGTTATAATCCATGGTTGCCAATATTTCAGGGAAACTTTTGTATCTGAAGTGAAGATTATGTATGGTACTTATAGTCCGCTGAATGTTTCATTGTTTGGCTCCACCCTACAGACAACATCATACAAACACTGTATTTTTTGGACCGTAAGGCTCATAATTTAAAGCATAAAAGAGAAGAAATTTTGTTTGTTTTTTTACTGTAAATGTCCTATTGGTAATATTAAGGCGATACAGTACCAGGGTGCCCGACCACAATGCCAGCCACAGTGCCCCAATAGAATTCTAGCCATAGTGCCCCAATACAATGGCAGTCACAATGCCCCAATACAATGGCAGCCACAATGCCCCAATACCAGGCACAGTGCCCCCAATAGAATGCCAGCCACAGTGACCCAATATAATGCTAACCACAGTGCTCCAATACAATGCCAGCCACAATGCCCCAATGCAATGCCAGCCACAATGCCCACAATACCAGGCACAGTGCCCCAATAGAATGCTAGCCACAGTGTCCCAATATAATGCCAGCCACAGTGCTCCAATAGAATGCCAGCCACGATGCCCCAATACAATGGTAGCCACAATGCCCCAATACCAGTCACAGTGCGCCAATAGAATGCCAGCCAAAATGCCCCAATACAATGCCAGCCACAATGCCCAAATACCAGGTACAGTGACCCAATAGAATGCTAGCCACAGTGCCCCAATATAATGCCAGCCACAGTGCCCAAATACAATGCCAGCCACAATGCCCCAATGCAATGGCAGACACAATGCCCCAATACCAGACACAGTGCCCCAATACCATGACAGCCACAGTGCCCCAATACAATGGCAGCCTCAGTGATACAAGCTATTGGCAGCTATAATGCCCTTACCCTCCCCTGAACTCACCAGCCATCAGAGGAGTGGAGAGGCAGTGGTTAATGGGGATGAATCTGCTCTTGCTGCTGCTCTGTTAATAGGAGGGGAGTGGCTAGAAGGTCCTTGCAGATCAGGACCTGCACAGATTTACTGTGCTGTGTGTACATATGTTTGTGTTATTTGCTCACTGAATACTTAGATTTGACAGAAGTCTGTGAATAAGATGTGACTGTTCAGTGAGCAGATAACAGGGATTCTTTACACACCGCATAGGACATGCTGCTTCCCTAACACTGCACTGCAAGGACCTTTGAAACACGGTGCTCAGCCGCCTGCTTCTTCATACACTGGCCTGCAGTCGGACTATTAGACGCACCAGAACATTACAGCACAGTTTTTAGGACAAAAAGTGAGTCTAATAGTCCAAAAAATATGGTAATCTATGTCATTAAAGCCAGACCTGTTTAGATGTTAGGGAATTAATATACCCAAATAATACCACCAAATAATTAGATTTTTGTTTTTTTACCTTCGCTATATTACAATATGTGAGACTATGACTGTAACTGCTAATGTGTTATAAATATATCACATGCCTAAATACAGTATAATATACATTATAAAAAGTGCCAAACAATAATGCCTATGTTACATTGTTACATAGTTGATAAGGTTAAAAACAGATACAATTCCTTCAAGTCCAATCTGTAATCCTACCGTGTTGATCCAGAGGTAGGCAAAACCCCCTATGAAGTGAATGCCAATAACCACATATTAGGGAAAAAATTAATCCCTGACTCCAAATAAATCCCTGGATCAATGAAATCTAGTTCCCAAAAATAAGCCTGTCTATTACACAAGTCTAATCATGCAGGCCTAAAAATACTGCCATACAGTATTTATAACAGATTGGTAAGTGTCCAAATAATTGTGTCATATAATTGTGTTATAGTGTGCAAATTACAAGACTTTAGCCAAAGGAAACTCTACCAATAAAGCAATTTTCCGCTTTGGATTATCCCTTTTTCTCAAACAGGTACCCTTCCGATAATCTAATCACAGGGTTTCCGACTGATGAGATGTTAGCGATCATCTGTAGTATGTGGACTCACCTGGCAGCCAGTGTTCAATTATCCTACAGCACCACCACAGGAGAAATGAAGCATTACACTGTGATCATTGAAACCAGTGGGCTGTCAGTATAATGCATGTGTGTATCGGGTCTTCCAGAGTGAGAGATACTTTATGTAGTCAACCCCCCCCCCCCCCCCTCCCCATTTACCTAGAATTTTCTATTAGGTTATTTAAAACGGGTTTTGTTAACTAGACAATACCTAATATTTCCTCCAGAGATATTTATATATTGGACATTTTTAGGAGAATATATTCTATATTATCTAATTGTTTGCCCCCTACATGGCTCCTGGTAACTACTGCGCCGTCATCTGACTCATAATGTCTTACGTGATTCTTCAATGGAAATTGACAAATTTTCTTCATTCGCTTGTTCTCCTTAAATTGGAAATAACAGTAGATTGCTATAGTCCATAGCTGCCAATAATTTTGGAAAATTTCCAACAACACTTTTGGCATGGGAGTAAAGATTATGGTTGGCACCTTTATTCTTTGGACAAGCCCTTTAACCACTAACGCCACAAAAAAAAAGAGATCCAAAAAGAAAAGGTTTTTTTTTATGTATAACAATATAGTTCTTTTTTTGTGACCAATTTCCTTACCGGTTTCCTGAACAGGAACTGACAGATTTTCTTCATTCTCATGTTCAGTCCTGTTCTCATGTTCCTTCACTTTATTATCATTGTCGTCTGCTCGACCTTCATCCTGGTCATCTGTAAATAACAGTAAATTCCTATAATCCATAGTTGCGAATATTTTTGACAATTTTTCCGCCACTCTTTTGTCATTGAAGTGAAGGTTATGGTCGACTTCTGCAGCAATATTTTCATTCTCTAGCCCCACGATATCCTCGAAAATATAGTTACCACCTCTAAAACCACAGCAAGTACTGAAACAATAATGTCTTTGAGTTACCAAAATTAAGGCTGTACATTGTACAAGTGAAGTCACACAGAAATTGCTGATTTTTCAGTATTGCTTGGAGTTTTCCTGTATATATAATATTTAGATCCCATTTTGAAGATAGAGGTAGTATAAAAAATGCACTTCTCCGAGGTCTTATATCGTTCCATGTCTACGGTATCGGCGCCAGGCTGGTAGGAAAGCCTGGCGCCGATACCGTAGACATGGAACGATATAAGACCTCGGAGGAGTGCATTTTTTTATACTACCTCTATCTTCCACTTGAGTCCCACAAGGAGGATTCGTCCTCCCAGGGATCGCAGTGGGTGGCAGCCGGCATAGACACGGAACGATATAAGACTTCGGGGGAGTGCCGTTTCCTCATATCTTTAAACTTCATATGTGCATAATTCCTATGTTGTCACCCATGGTCCTCAAGCTCCTCTAAGAACTGATCCATCATCTTATTTATTTTCTTACTTGTGTCTGTAACTAGTATTTAATCCTTCTACAGCACCACTACAGATGAAATATAGCATTACACAGTGACCATTGAAAGTGTGCTCTCAGTATAATGCATAGATGTGTCGGGTCATTCAGAGTGAGAGACATTTCATGTAGCCACTTTCCACTCTGGTTGAGCTCCTCCAAAAAAAATCATATATTGGAACTTTTTAGGAGAATATATTCTTTATTAGCTACCGGTTTGACCTTTATATAGCTTCCTGTAACTACTGCCCCATCATCTTGCTCGTAATGTTGTCTTACTTGATTCTTTAACGGCAATTGTCAAATGTTCTTCATTCTCAGGGTTCTCATGTTCCTCCACCTGCACCTGTCCACCTGTGAAGAACAGTAAATCCCTTTAATCCATAGTTACCAATATTTCTGGAAAATTTCTAGTGCCACTTTTGTCATTGGAGTGAAGATTATGGTTGGTACGTTAATTTTTCGGCCCCACCATATCTATACCCACCTAAATATCAGTGATACTTCTGAAACCACATCGGAGAAAGAGAAATGTCCAGATAATACCACCAAATAATAATTTTCTCCTTAGCTACATTAAGTGAAAACCATGGAGACATGACCACAACTAATACTGTAGGATCGAGCGTGGGGCTACTATTCAATTACTATAGTACAGAACCACATGATTGTTGGGCAACCAAGAAGATAACTCAACAAATATTATGCAACCGAGAATCCAGCTGCTGGAAACCTGAACTATCAGCTCACTATTGGGGGAGATGCCTGGTGGTTGTCCTTGATAGACAATCCCATCAATAATTAATTTACAAAGTTCCTGGTCACGTAACCACTAAGGCCACAAAAGAAGACATCCCAAAGAGAAGGTTCTGTCTTTTTCAGTCTTGACTGGAGTTTCCTTCCATGTATAACAATATTTCCTGGTCGTCCTTAGGCAGCACACAAAGAGTTTAGTTTACGTCCTATTCAATTGAACAGAAGACAACAAGATTGCTTAGCCACGACCAATATCCAATTAACAATGGCCTACAATCACCTATAGAACATCTTGAACACAGGAAAGAGATGAGTTGTTTTTTCTGTCCATTTTACAAAGGAAATCCAGGTTGGAGTGGTGCAGGTAATAGGATTGCTTATTGGTGTCACCCCACGTACCCTCTGCTAGATATCTGATTGTATTTCCATTGGGTTCCTTTCCTGAGCCAACATTAGGAGGGCATGGCAATATCCCAGCTTATGGAGGTAGGCTATGTTGTCTATTATATATGTTTCCATTATTTTTTTTAAGCTTAGTCTTAATATTGTGGGCTTCAGAATTCATTTGCAGAACTGGTGGTGGGAAGCGCATGTGTAGTAAGGCCACGTGCCTTGACGTAAAGTCTTCATTCTGCATATGCGCTGAGGTCCCCAGTACCACGAGATATCCTTGTGAATGGGCAGTCCTCTGCTCTCTGTCTGCTCCGACTCAGCTTTGGCGTGTCTATTTAAATAGAACCATTGCAACGATCTGTGGCACTCTCAACTAGGCTTGACTTCCTTGCAGCTTGTAAAGAATATTGTGTCCCCGGCTCTGTGTTCTTCTTGTTAAAGAGGTCTCAGAAGTGTAGCCAATCTGGCTATGAAATCTATTTTTCCTGCAGAAATTTCTCCAGTCCCAAAAGATGCTATGGACCGTAAGGTGGACTGAAAAGAAGTTATGTGGTGTAAGCCTTTGCCTGTAAAGTAGCAATATCTGTTTTTCGGTGGCTGGAGCTCAAAGAATATGGCTTCGGATGAAGGGTATACGGATAAAGCAAAGGTAAGTGGATGTTCCATGGAAAAAAAATGTGCTTCTTCCAAACAAATAGTCTATTCCAGGGGTGCACAACCTTTTCTGGTCTGAGGGCCTCATTGTCAGAATGTACCACCCCCAAGGTCCTCAATAAATCTTAAAGAGGAATCACCCAACTGGGACATTTATCGACAGAATGGCAAGTGGGGTTCCACTTTTAGGGGCGTTTTGAAACTTTCATAAACTACAATGGAAAGAACTGCATGCATGGCCACATCTCCACCTCATCTCAGTCTCTCTGGAGTGCCGATCTGGTGATATGCCATGACTATTGTAGATTAAAATGCCTCTTTAAAGGATCACTCTGGGTAAAGTTGATGCACTGATTTATGGCAGTGAATGACAGAGGGATTTAAAGGACACCAAAGAGCGAATGCACATGAACCGTTTATGCCCCCATAACAGTACCAGTCACACAGTGCCCCCTAGTAGTATTAACCACACAGTGCCCCTAGTTGTGCCAGTGTTGCTGGGTCTGCACTGAATGGTGTCTATTTGGACCCCAGGTAAAGAAGATTTTGGAGTCAGTTGGTGAAGAGAAAGAGGGGTAATTTTCCCAGAACAAAAGAGATCAAGCTGTAGACCCTTTCTTCCTTTCTAAATACAAAAAGTTACCAAAAACAAGAAAAAACTTCAGCTCTGATGGACCAAAAAAGTACAAGTCCAAAGCTAAACCTCAGAAGAAAAAAAACCTTCCAGGGGGGCTCTGAGGACACTGATCTATGATGCCAGACCTCCTCCTGTTCAAGTCTGTGCACGGTTGAGGCATCTCTGTCATGTCTGGAAGCCAACTTCTTCAGACTCGGGGGTCAAATCTGTCCTTCAAACCATAGAACTTTCATAGCTTCCTCCAGAGAGTCTTTTTCTAAACACCTCAAGCAATTCTGTCCTGTCGCGCACAACTGAAACATCACGGGCAGAAGCCATATCTCCCTGGACCAGATGTGCAAAGTTGCCACATGGTCATCACCACTTAACTTTGTAGACCATTATAGGGTATAGGAGTGCAAAAGTACCAGCTGCACCCAAGCCGTGGTGCCTGAGGGTGCCTGAGGGCCCCTCTGCTATATAAGAAGACACCATTATTATAAATGGCAAACAGCAGGTGGGGGCCCTGTTTTCAGTGGGGTCCAGGAGCTTTGAGTTAGGCCCAATTCACACGAACGTGTTTTTGCGGGCGCAATTCCCACGAAAATCCACGGGAGAATTGCGGCCCCATTCATTTCTATGGGGCCATGCACACGACCGTAGTTTTTACGGTCCGTGCATGGCCCGGGAGCCCGCACCGCAGAAAGAACGGACCTGTCTTATTACGGCCGTGTTCTGCGGTCCGGGCTCATTGAAAATAATGGCCGCGGTCATGTGCATGTCCCGCGATTTGCTGGCGGCTCGCGGCTGACAGTCCGCAGCCGGCCGACCCGAAAATCACGGCCGTGCACATGGCTACGGTCGTGTGCATAAGCCCTTACACCCCTGCTTGTGTCCAAGGGGTTTTATAGGGGCTCTACACTGCTGTTAATTGGTCATTGCTAAATAACCTCGTTATCTTCTATCTAATAGGATGCGACTGATGCGTAACTTTTTGTGTGCTGCCTTCGAGTTACAGAAAAATACAATTTCAGTCAAGAAAATGTTATTCAATTCTCTTTTGTGACCAATGGACCTTCAGCTCCTCCAAAAATATTCATATATTGGACTTTTTTAGGAGAATATATTCTATGCTATCTACTGGTTTGAACTTAATATGGCTCTGTGTAACTACTGCGCCAATCTTTTTGCACATCATTTTGTCTTACAGGATTCTTTGACAGGAGTTGTCAAATGTTCTTCGTTCGCGTGTTCATCGTTCTCATGTTCCTCCAAACCGCGTGCTTGTACCTCTCCATCCTGCTCACCTGGGAAAAAAATGTAAATTGCTATAATCCATAGTTGCCAATATTTCCGCCATTACTTTTGTCTTTGGAGTATTATGTATAGTACTACAACTATATTTTTATTCTTTGACCCCACCATATCTATACATACTGTATAAGTGATGCCTATAAAACCATACCTGATCACATATAAGTGAAATACCATGTTTAGATAATATCAACAGATATTTGGCAAACTTTTCTCCTTAGCCATGTTAACTTATACTGTAGGATCTAGTAAGCGGCTTCTACACTCTTTTTTTCTTAGAAGGGTCCCCTGACTACAAGATAATCACTGCTGAGACTTTAGCGATCAACTGTAATAAATGTAATCGCCTGACAGCAAGTGTTCAATTTTCCTGCAGCGCCACCACAGTAGAAATAAAGTATTACACAGTGACCATTGAAATCAGTATAATGTATGGACTTTGGGTCTTCCAGAGTAGAAGCTAATTTATGTTGCTGCTCTCCTCTCTGTATAAGGGTCCAGAAAAAGGGAACCCCCCTCTACTAATCCAGAATACACTAGTTGGCCATTTGAAATGTTTTTGTTTTTTTTCACCAGACAATATTTATAAATTGTTAACTTTTTGAAAATATTCATACATTGGTAATTTTTTGAAAAATATATTTTTTACCATCTTTTGATTTGATCTATATATCACCCTGTAACCACTACCCCGTCAACTTGCTCATGATATTGTCTTACATGTGTCTGTGGAAGGAGTTATCAAATGTAATTGATTCTCAGGTTCATCGTTCTCATGTTCCTCCATCCCTTGTGGTCGCATCTCTTCATCCGGGTCATCTGTGAATAACAGTAAATTGCTATAATTGATAGTTGACAATGTTTTAGAAAAATTAAATTGTAGTGAAAATTAGGGTTGGTACTTGTATTTTTTTTTAAATCAAACCAATTTTATTGATACGAACACAGAAAAGAAATAACATAGTAACATTCACATTTCAATTTTCCAACATCGTATACAATAATGACAGCATATCAGGAAATCCCCAACTTCCCCCCTTTCCCCCCTCCCCGCACGGACCCCCACTATATCTCTGCCCTTTGTTTCTAGTACCAATCCTGGCCAGAGCACATTTCTCTTATCAAGTTTCCCCACCACCCCTTTTTGCTCCAGACTCTACCACCTCCAGTTCCTCAGACGACTCTCGCCCTTATTCTGCTCAGTTCAGGTGTCAGCACCTCAGGACAGGCCATCCATCTGCTCCATTGTTTCTCAATTTTTTTTTCCGTGCCCCTTTTAGAAAATATCTTATGCTCCATCAGGATATTATAGTTCACCATTCCTACAATTTCCCTCATCCCTGGTGGCTCCGCATCCAGCCAGTGTTTAGCAATGCATTTCCTTGTTTGATATAATATCTTGGCAATTGCCAGGTTTGCCATTCTGTCACTCTCCAATTCTCCCACTGCTCCCAACAACATAACTTTAGGGTCTACCGCCAATTCCCGACCATACACCTGTTTTATCAGATCCAATATTTCCCCCCATAGGGTCCTCAGAGCCTCACATGACCAAAACATATGCAGTATATCCGTTTTCTCTTCCGTGCACCTAGGACATTTAGCATCCGCTCTAATACCCATCTGTTTTAATACCCACGGGGTGCGATATACTCTATGTATCAGGAAAAGTTGTGATCTCCTCTGCGCCAGACTGAGTGATAAGTGACATGTGGACGCTAATATCTCCTCCCACTCCTCCTCAGTCAAAGGACCAACATCCTGTTCCCATTTCGCTTTTACCAGCACCATTGGATTTCCCAGGTGTTTGGACAGCAAGCTCCTGTACGCCATTGAGATCAGGCCTTTGGTCGTGTCAGCCCTTCCCACATACTCCAGGACCCCAAGAGCACAGACCGTCAGGTCCACTACCTGCGCCTGCGCCTGTAGGGCATGACGGATCTGCAAATATTGGTAAAACATATTGTGCTCTAGTGGAAATAGGTCCTTCAACTGCTGAAATGATCTCAGCCCGTTATCATCATATAAGTGTTGTATTCGTCTAACCCCTGCCAACTACCATTTTTGCATGCCCTCTAATTGGTATAATTCCCACAGGACCGGATTATGCCATAGGGGAGTATATTTGGTGCACATTCCCACTCCCAGGATTTGTTTGCATTGCCACCATACTTTATGTATCAGGAGTAACGTTGGTTTAGCACTCGCCAATCTCTTAAAGGTATGCGCTTCCAGACTCTCTAGTGGATTATGTCCTCCCCCCATGTATGACAATAAACGTGCACTGGCACCCCAAGTCTCTGTGTCCTCCCATCCCTTAAATTGTTGGCTCTGGGCAGCCAGGTAATATATCCAGGCATTTGGCAGCGCGACCCCCCCTTCATCTTTGGGCAATTGCAATTTCTCCAATTTAATCCTTGGAACCCCTTTTTTCCATACCAGATCCCGAAAGAGATTGTGCAATCGTCTGAACCATTGCTTAGGTATCCATACTGGGGAGTTATGAAGAATGTATAAAACTTGAGGCATAAGGATCATCTTGATTAGGTTAGTCCTCCCCAGAGCAGAGAGCGGGAGCCTGTTCCAGGCATCCACCTTATGTTTCACCTTAAGCAGCAGTGGTGAGACATTCAAAGACATATAGTCTTGGACCCTAGCCGTCACCTTAACCCCTAGATACGTAAATTCAGAGACTATCGGAATCCGGATTCCCACTCCAGTATCTACAATATTCACTGTATCAAGTGGCATCAAAGTAGACTTGGTCCAGTTAATATTTAATCCCGAGAACTCCCCAAACCTTGTGATCGTATCCATTACTACCTGCAGTGTATTCTCCGTGTCCGTCATATATATTAAAATGTCGTCTGCATATAATGAAATTTTTTCCTCCATTTCCCCATATTGCAAGCCTCTTATACGCTCCTCCTGTCTTATGAGGCACGCCAGTGGCTCCACCGCCAAGGCGAATAGTAATGGTGACAGTGGGCACCCCTGTCGTGTACCCCGGGCCAGTGAAAATTTCTCAGACATTGCACCATTCACCCGTATGCGGGCTGTAGGGGCCACATACAGCAACTGTACCCACTTTACGAAGTTAGGGCCGAATCCCATCTTTTCTATTACCCGCCATAAATATCCCCATTCTACGCAGTCGAACGCTTTTGCAGCATCTAACGTTAGCACCGCCCTTCCTCCTTGCTCATCCGGTGCCGCCTGAAGATTTAAAAACAGCCGCCTGAGGTTGACCGCTGTCGATTTGGAGGGCATGAACCCCGATTGGTCTTCATGCACAACATGCTGTACCACCCTATTCAGCCGCAGTGCCAATATCTTTGCCAAAATCTTGACATCCGATGTCAACAAGGATATTGGTCTGTAGGACTCCGGTAATTGACTGTCTTTCCCCTCTTTTGGGAGAACCACTATCGTAGCCTCATATAGGGAGTCTGGTAGTTTACCTCTGTCAAAACTATCCTGCAAAGTACTCAAATATTCTGGCGCTAGTTCCGTCCCATATTCCTTATAGATTTCCCCCGGTAACCCATCTGGACCCGGAGCTTTCTCATTTGCCATATCTCTTATCGCCTGTTCCAACTCCTCTAGTGAAATAGGGGTCTCCAAACTTTCACGGTCCTCCCGGCCCAAGGTAGGCAAATTAATGTTTCCCAGGTACTCGTCCAATTGCTGTGTGTTGTAATGCACTTTGGATGTATATAGGTCAGTGTAAAACCGCTGGAATATTTGCAGGATTTGCCCCGTGTCTGTCTTCACCCTCCCCCCCTCCCCCCTAAGGCCATGAATGAAATTATTGCCCCCATGCGGTTTTGCCATCCTAGCGAGTAGTCTCCCCGCCATTTCCCCTTCTTCATAATATTGCTGTTTAAGGAATAGTCGTTTATTATCCGCCATTGTTAGTTGGTGATTTTTTAACAGCGTCTGTGCCTCCACCCAATGTCGAAGTGTCTCCTCGGATCCCTCTTCTACATGTCTCCCTTCTGTTTCTGTCACCCGCTCCTCTAAACTTTCTCCCAACTGCCTGGATTTAGTTTTAATTCGTTTAATATTTTGAATGAATACTCCTCTCAGCCAGGCTTTCATGGCATCCCATAACACTCCTCGCGGCACCGACTCAGTATTAAAATTAAAATATTCTTTTATCAGGTTCCGTATTTCCTCACCATCCATCAATCTTAACCAAAACGTATTCAGCTTCCAATTCCCGGGGTTCCTGGTATGCCTTACACCCACTTCCAGCGTCACCGCCATCGGAGAATGGTCTGACAACGCCCTCTGTAGGTACTCTATTTGCGCTATGTACGGCACCGCTGAAGCTGTGCATGCTACCAAGTCTATTCGCGAAAGTGACTGAAATGTGGATGATGCACACGAGTACTGCCTCACCCTTGGATGTTTATCTCTCCAAACCCAATTCCTCCATTAATCTTCCAAAGGCGGTCAGATCTCCTCTTTGCCCTCCTCCTCCTCTATGAAACCTGTCCAACCCTTCAGACATCACTGCATTAAAATCCCCCATCACAATTAGCGGTACCTCAGGCCACCTGGAGAGTTTCTCCGTAACTCGTTTCAGTACAGTGCTAGAATAAGGCGGAGGGATATACAGCACTACCAGAATACACTCCCAGTGATATATAGTACAGTGCACTCCCACATACCTCCCCTCCTCATCAGAAACGGACGAATGACAGACAAAGGGAAGACTCCTGTGTATCAGCAAACTCACCCCCCTGGAATAAGTCGTGTGAAATGAGTGAAACCCATGTGCGATCCACACTCTCTGCAATAATGATACAGACTCTCTAGTCAGATGCGTTTCTTGCAGCCCCACTATCAGGGCATTTTGCTGTTTAACCCAGTTAAAGATTGCCTGCCGTTTCCTAGCTTCCCGTATTCCCCGGACATTCCAGGATAGACATTTAACCGATCCCATCAGGCGTCATATCTTTAAGAAATCTGTTACTCCTCCAGCCTGCTCCAGTCAAGATATTAGGCCGTGCGTTCCCTCCCTCCTCCCCCCCCCCCAACAAAACCTCCCCTCCGAAAAGGGTCAGAGCGACATGTACTGTCTCTCCTATCCCGCAGAAACGCACCATAGTGCGAACTTTTAACATGCCCTACTGGCATCTCTCTTTGAACCATTTAACTTTCTCACCACTTCCAGTGAGCGCTGGCTCCCACTGCTATTCGCATGTATTAAACAATCCCACACAATCAGCAGAATTTACAGACACATTAGGTACCCAATAACATTCCCTCAATAACATTGCCGTCAGGTGCGGCCATTCTTGTTAAAAGGATACCACCCTGCGGTGTTTCAGACAAGGGTGTTCACACACTTCGGAGAACTGCATAATAACATATAATATGCTACAGTCCCGCAAACGCCAACATGGCTCCAGACTTCACCGCCCAGGCGGCTTTCACGCAACCTCTTCTCCAGCCGGTCTCCGCAACCGTGCCTCATTGCTATCCAGCCATCTTGCAGCCTCTCTGGGGTTCTCAAAGAATGAAGCAGTCCCAAAAGCAACCACCCGCAATTTGGCCGGATACATCATGGAATATGGTATGGACAAGTTCCTCAGACGTTTCTTTACATCCCAATATTGCAGCCGCTTCTTCTGTACCTCCGCGGAGAAATCCGGATAAAAGGATATTTTGGCGCCATTGATGGAGATATCCTGCCGTTCCCTTGCCTTCCTCAGGATCTTATCTCTGTCCTTGTAGTGCAACAGCTTCACTAAGACCGGCCTCGGGGGCCTCCCCGGTGGTCCCGGTCTGGTAGGCACTCTGTGCGCTCTTTCAACAGCATATAAAGGAGACAATTCATCCCGGCCAAACTGCTCCAGCAGCCATTTTTCAAAAAACTCATCCGAGTTATTGCCCTCCGTTTTTTCCGGCACTCCGACCAAACGCACGTTGTTTCTGCGTAGCCGATTCTCTAAATCATCCGCCTTAGCCTGCAGGGCCACCACCGCCAAGGACTGAGACTGCACATCCCGCCTGAGCTCCGGCAGAACATCCTCCACTTCAGACACTCTCCCCTCAATAACTGTGGTTCTCTCTGCCACTTTCTGTAAGTCATTACGTAACAGCAGAATATCTTCCTTCAGGCTTCCCACCTGCCCGGTCAGCACAGATAAAATTAAGGAGTTCTGCTTTACCGCAGCGAATATATCCGCAAGGGAAGGCTCCTTCACCTGGTCTCTCCTGCTATGCGTTCTGCCGCCATCTTCCTCCACATGTCTGTCCCGCCGCTGACTCCCCAGCTCTTCCTCCTCCTCACTCACCGTGTCCTCTCCCAGCACGGAGTATCTGGAACCGGAGGCCATGTTGTCTGCCTTCCCACTGCCAGCCCCCGGCGTCTTGCCTGCTGCAGATCCGCTCACACGAGGGGTTATTGCAAATCTCTCCAGCCTGTCTGCCGCCTCAGACCGCATGTGCCTGCTCCTGCATTCAGTCTCCTCGGCGCCATCTTGCCTCCTCGGCCCCGGACTCGCCGGCGGCGTTTTTTGCTTCTTAGAACGGGTCATTGTAGCTGTATTAAGCAGTACCGACTCCTCCAGCCTCCCAGCCTCCAGCTCGGTGAATATTACCGGGTAATTCAGGGATAATCTGTACTTTCAGGATGAATACAGCAGGAGCTCCAGCCACACACGTCCTCTTACATCTGCTGCTAGGCCACGCCCCCTGGTACTTGTATTTTACTGCAACAATATTTTTGTTCTGGCCCCAGCATACACCCCCTAAAATATAATTACCACCTCTAAAATCACACCTGTCCACATACTAGTAAAATATCATCCAAAAAATACTACTGTGTTATAAATATAAGATATGCCACAATGAGCTAAAACAATAATATTTTTGAGTTCCAAGAAAATAGGGCTATACGTTGCACAAGTCGAGTCATTGTCTTACGTGTGCCTTTAAAAGGATTTATCAATTGTTCATTATTCTCATGGTCCTTGTTCTCATGTTCCTCCACCACATGTGTTCGCACCTCTTCGTCCTGGTCTCCTATAAGTAACAGTAAATTACTATAATCCATGCTTGCCAATATTTTCAAAAAGTTTCCAGCAGCCCTTTTGTCATTGGACAGAGGATTAGGGTTGGTACGTTCATTCTTTTCCCCTAATAAGTCTTTAGCCCCTTAAATACAGATGATAGCCCTAAAATCACATCTGTTAACATGTAAATGAAATATCATGTCCAAATAATGCCACTAAATAAGAAAAAATTCTTGTCTGACTACTGCCGTGTCATCTTGTTCCTGATGTTGTCTTACGTGTGTCTCCAGAAGGGTTTATCAGTTGTTCGTTATTCTCATGTTCCTCGATCTCATGTTCCTCCACCCCATGTGTTCGCTCCTTTTCATCCTGGTCACCTATAAATAACAGTAAATTGCTATAATTCATACTTGCCGACATTTTCCCAAAAATTTTCAGTGACACTTTTTGTCATTGAATTTAATATTTGGACCCCAGGTAAAGAAGATTTTGGAGTCATTTGGTGAAGAGAAAGGGGTGTAATCTACCTAGAAATAAAGGAGATCAAGCTCTAGACCCTTTCTTCCTTTCTAAATACAAAAAGTTACCAAAAACAAGAAAAAAATTCAGCTCTGATAGACTGAAAATGTACAGGTCCAAAGCTCAACCTCAGTTATCGACTCTCAAGAAGAAAAAAACCCTTTCAGGGGGGCTCTAAGGACACTGATCTATGATGCCAGACCTCCTCCTATTCCAGTCTGTGCACGGTTGAGGCGTTTCTGTCATGCCTGGAAGACCACTTTTTCAGACTCGGGGGTCAAATCTGTACTTCAAACTATAGAACTCTCGAAGCTTTCTCCGAAAAGAACTTTTCTAAACACCTCAAGCAATTCTGTCCTGTCTCGCACAACTGCAACATCACGGGCAGAAGCCATATCTCCCTGGACCAGATGTGCAAAGTTGCCACATGGTCATCACCTCTTACTTTCGTAGACCATTATAGGGTATAGGAGTGCAGAAGTACCAGTTGGTCCCAAGCCGTGGTGCCTGAAGGCCACTCTGCTACATAAGAAGACACCATTATTATAAATGGCAAACAGCAGGTGGGGGCCCTGTTTTCAGTGGGGTCCAGGAGCTTCGAGTTACACCCCTGCTTGTGTCCAAGGGGTTTTATAGGGGCTCTACACTGCTGTTAATTGGTCATTGCTAAATAACCTTGCTATCTTCTATCTAATAGGATGCGACTGATGCGTAACTTTTTGTGTGCTGCCTTCGAGTTACAGAAAAATACAATTTCAGTCAAGAAAATGTTATTCAATTCTCTTTTGTGACCAATGGACCTTCAGCTCCTCCAAAAATATTCATATATTGGACTTTTTAGGAGAATATATTCTATGCTATCTACTGGTTTAAACTTAATATGGCTCTGTGTAACTACTGCCCCAATTTTTTTGGACATAATTTTGTCTTACAGGATTCTTTGACAGGAGTTGTCAAATGTTCTTCGTTCTCGTGTTCATCGTTCTCATGTTCCTCCAAACCGCGTGCTTGTACCTCTCCATTCTGCTCACCTGCGAAAAAAATGTAAATTGCTATAATCCATAGTTGCCAATATTTCCGCCATTACTTTTGTCTTTGGAGTATTATGTATAGTACTACAACTATATTTTTATTCTTTGACCCCACCATATCTATACATACTGTATAAGTGATGCCTATAAAACCATACCTGATCACATATAAGTGAAATACCATGTTTAGATAATATCAACAGATATTTGGCAAACTTTTCTCCTTAGCCACGTTAACTTATACTGTAGGATCTAGTAAGCGGCTTCTACACTCTTTTTTTCTTAGAAGGGTCCCCTGACTACAAGATAATCACTGCTGAGACTTTAGCGATCAACTGTAATAAATGTAATCGCCTGACAGCAAGTGTTCAATTTTCCTGCAGCGCCACCACAGTAGAAATAAAGTATTACACAGTGACCATTGAAATCAGTATAATGTATGGACTTTGGGTCTTCCAGAGTAGAAGCTAATTTATGTTGCTGCTCTCCTCTCTGTATAAGGGTCCAGAAAAAGGGAACCCCCCTCTACTAATCCAGAATACACTAGTTGGCCATTTGAAATTTTTTTTTTTTTTCACCAGACAATATTTATAAATTGTTAACTTTTTGAAAATATTCATACATTGGTAATTTTTGGAAAAATATAGTCTTTACCATCTTTTGATTTGATCTATATATCTCCCTGTAACCACTACCCCATCAACTTGCTCATAATATTGTCTTACATGTGTCTGTGGAAGGAGTTATGAAATGTAATTGATTCTCAATTTTATCGTTCTCATGTTCCTCCATCCCTTGTGGTCGCACCACTTCATCCGGGTCATCTGTGAATAACAGTAAATTGCTATAATTGATAGTTGACAATGTTTTAGAAAAATGTATGGATACTGTTTTGTCATTGTAGTGAAAATTAGGGTTGGTACTTGTATTTTACTGCAACAATATTTTTGTTCTGGCCCCAGCATACACCCCATAAAATAGAATTACCACCTCTAAATTCACACCTGTCCATATACTAGTAAAATACCACCCAAAAATATCACCAAAAAATACTACTGTGTTATAAATATAAGATATGCCACAAAGAGCTAAAACAATAATGTTTTTGAGTTCCAAAAAAATAGGGCTTTACGTTGCACAAGTCGAGTCATTGTCTTACGTGTGCCTTTTAAAGGATTTATCAGTTGTTCATTATTCTCATGTTCCTCCACCACATGTGTTCGCACCTCTTCCTCCTGGTCTCCTATAAGTAACAGTAAATTGCTATAATCCATGCTTGCCAATATTTTCAAAAAGTTTCCAGCGGCCCTTTAGTCATTGGAGTGAGGATTACGTTTGGTATGTTCATTCTTTTCCCCTAATAAATCTTTAGGCCTTTAAATATAGATGATACCCCTAAAATCACATCTGTTAACATGTAAATGAAATATCATGTCCAAATAATACCACTAAATAAGATAAAATTCTTGTCTGACTACTGCCCTGTCATCTTGTTCCTGATGTTGTCTTACGTGTGTCTCCAGAAGGATTTATCAGTTGTTCATTATTCTCATGTTCCTCGATCCCATGTTCCTCCACCCCACGTGTTCGCACCTCTTCATCCTGGTCATCTATAAATAACAGTAAATTGCTATAATTCATACTTGCCGACATTTTCCCAAAAATTTTCAGTGACACTTTTTGTCATTGAATTTAATATTTGGACCCCAGGTAAAGAAGATTTTGGAGTCATTTGGTGAAGAGAAAGGGGTGTAATCTACCCAGAAAAAAAGGAGATCAAGCTCTAGACCTTTTCTTCCTTTCTAAATACAAAAAGTTACCAAAAACAAGAAAAAAAATCAGCTCTGATAGACTGAAAATGTACAGGTCCAAAGCTCAACCTCAGTTATCGATTCTTAAGAAGAAAAAAACCCTTTCAGGGGGGCTCTAAGGACACTGATCTATGATGCCAGACCTCCTACTATTCCAGTCTGTGCACGGTTGAGGCGTTTCTGTCATGCCTGGAAGACCACTTCTTCAGACTCGGGGGTCAAATCTGTCCTTCAAACTATAGAACTCTCGAAGCTTCCTCCGGAAAGACTTTTTCTAAACACCTCAAGCAATTCTGTCCTGTCTCGCACAACTGAAACATCACGGGCAGAAGCCATATCTCCCTGGACCAGATGCGCAAATTTGCCACATGGTCATCACCTCTTACCATTATAGGGTATAGGAGTGCAGAAGTACCAGTTGCTCCCAAGCCGTGGTGCCTGAAGGCCACTCTGCTACATAAGAAGACACCATTATTATAAATGGCAAACAGCAGGTGGGGGCCCTGTTTTCAGTGGGGTACAGGAGCTTCGAGTTACACCCCTGCTTGTGTCCAAGAGGTTTTATAGGGGCTCTACACTGCTGTTAATTGGTCATTGCTAAATAACCTTGTTATCTTCTATCTAATAGGATGCGACTGATGCGTAACTTTTTGTGTGCTGCCTTCGAGTTACAGGAAAATAACATTTCAGTGAAGAAAATGTTATTCAATTCTCTTTGTGACCAATGGACCTTCAGCTCCTCCAAAAATATTCATATATTGGACTTTTTTAGGAGAATATATTCTATGTAACTACTGCCCCAATCTTTTTGCACATAATTTTGTCTTACAGGATTCTTTGACAGGAGTTGTCAAATGTTCTTCGTTCGCGTGTTCATCGTTCTCATGTTCCTCCAAACCGCGTGCTTGTACCTCTCCATCCTGCTCACCTGTGAAAAAAATGTAAATTGCTATAATCCATAGTTGCCAATATTTCCGCCATTACTTTTGTCTTTGGAGTATTATGTATAGTACTACAACTATATTTTTATTCTTTGACCCCACCATATCTATACATACTGTATAAGTGATGCCTATAAAACCATACCTGATCACATATAAGTGAAATACCATGTTTAGATAATATCAACAGATATTCAGCAAAATTTTCTCCTTAGCCACGTTAACTTATACTGTAGGATCTAGTAAGCGGCTTATACACTCTTTTTTTCTTAGAAGGGTCCCCTGACTACAAGATAATCACTGCTGAGACTTTATCGATCAGCTGTAATAAATTGGATCGCCTGACAGCAAGTGTTCAATTTTCCTGCAGCGCCACCACAGTAGAAATAAAGTATTACACAGTGAACATTGAAATCATTATAATGTATGGACTTCGGGTCTTCCAGAGTAGGAGCTAATTTATGTTGCTGCTCTCCTCTCTGTATGGATCCAGAAAAAGGGAACCCCCCTCTACTAATCCAGAATACACTAGTTGGCCATTTGAGATGTTTTGGTTTTTTTCACCAGACAATATTTATAAATTTTAAAAGGATTTATCAATTGTTCATTATTCTCATGGTCCTTGTTCTCAAGTTCCTCCACCACATGTGTTCGCACCTCTTCGTCCTGGTCTCCTATAAGTAACAGTAAATTACTATAATCCATGGTTGCCAATATTTTCAAAAAGTTTCCAGCTGCCCTTTTGTCATTGGACAGAGGATTAGGGTTGGTACGTTCATTCTTTTCCCCTAATAAGTCTTTAGCCCCTAAAATACAGATGATAGCCCTAAAATCACATCTGTTAACATGTAAATGAAATATCATGTCCAAATAATACCACAAAATAAGAAAAAATTCTTGTCTGACTACTGCCCTGTCATCTTGTTCCTGATGTTGTCTTACGTGTGTCTCCTGAAGGATTTATCAGTTGTTCATTATTCTCATGTTCCTCGATCTCATGTTCCTCCACCCCACGTGTTCGCTCCTCTTCATCCTGGTCACCTATAAATAACAGTAAATTGCTGTAATTCATACTTGCCGACATTTTCCCCAAAATTTTCAGTGACACTTTCACTTTTTGTCATTGAATTTAATATTATGGCCGTCACTTGAAGAATACTATGGCAATATTTATATTCTCTGGCCCCATCATGCCCACACCCCCTAAAAAATAGTTACCACCTCTCAAAACATACCAGTCACATACTAGTGAAATACCAGACTCGAAATACCACCAAAAATACTACGATTTTATAAATATAAGACATAAAACAAAAAGTTCAAAAACAGTAATGTATTTGAGTTCTCAAAAATAAGGCCATACAAGTCAAGTCACAAACCCTAATAATGCTGCCATGTAATACTCATAGTCATACAGTGTCCATATGATGATTCTATAATGTACAAATCACATTGTTATACTGCACGTAAGGCCTAGTGTGGGACTACTATTCAGCTGTACCACATCCCAAAAATATAACTCTACACAAATGTTCATAAGTCTTATATTTCTCTATCGTAACCCATGGATCTTAAAGGGAACCTGTCACCAGCATTTCACCTATTGAACTCCCCTCACCCCTCGCTGGCCGTGAGTTCATTGCCGTTATCCCCTCTTCTAAACTCCTCCTCCGACCATAAACAATGGTCTGCAAAAATTTTGCGCCTTTTATGGTAATAATTCATCAGTCTCGTTCATTCCTTTTCTTATGCTGCCCACCGCCGAAAACTGGCCCGCTCTAAATGCCGAAATCTCGTCTGAGACAGCGCGCACGTGCCCTTCATGTATGGCCCAACACCCTTCCCTGCTTCGTCCGGGCCTCAAATCTAGTTACTGTGAATGCGCCACTATGGTGTCCCGTTGTGCGCACACACCAGAACAGGACATCGATGCTCACGCGTGGGATTTTGTGTGTGCTGGGGGGAGGCGAGGAGATGTCAATCAAAAGTAAGGAGGTGGGGTAAACTCGGAAAGGCTTGAGGAATGAAGATATGACTCTTTTCGAAAGGAAGATGCGACTCTTCTATGCTCATTAGCATACATTGCGGGAACACTAAAAAAGTGAATACTAAAGATACAGAGCTGACTTAGAAGATAATTATAAGTTACGTAAAAATTATTTTTCACCCACTTCCACCAGGTATTGCTGGTTTAATAGGTGAAATCCTGGTGACAGGTTCCCTTTAGGCTCCTCAAGAAAAATTCATATATTGGACATTTCTTGTCTAACTACTGCCCCTATCATCTCGCTCATGATGTTGTCTTACGTGCGTCTCCAAAAGGATTCATCAAATGTTCTTTTTTCTTATTTTCCTCGTTCTCATATACCTCCACCCCATGTGTTCGAACCTCTTCATCCTGGTCACCTATAAATAACAGTAAATATCTATAATTCATACTTGCCAAAATTTTCTACAAAATTTTCAGTGAAACTTTTTGTCATTGAAGTGAAGATTACGATCGTCAATTGTACTTTACTATGGAAATACTTAGGTTTTCTGGGCCCACTATATCTAAACCCCTAAAAATGTTTTACCATATCTAAAACTATACCTGCCCACATACCAGTAAAATACCACACTCAAAATACCACCAAAAATACTATGGTTTTATAAATACTAGACATACCACAAAAAGTTCAAAAACAATAATTTCTTTGAGTTCCCTAAAATAAGGCTATACATTGTAGAAGTTGTCACACAGCCCTAATAATACCGCCATATAATACTCCAGTGTCTATATAAAGGGCTCTGTTTTTATGATATGACCTCAAGATCCTTCAGAAACATTCGGAACATTTTTAGGAAAACGTGATCTGCTGGTTTGATCTCTGCCCGGCTCTACTCCGTCATCTTATTTATGATGTTTTCTTACTTATGTCTTCGAGTTGAACTTCTACATAACCACTTTTATTTGGATTGCCATTCTTCTGACGTATCTTCATTTCAACTATTTTCTGGCATCTTCGCCATTTCTTTTGGTCCCCTGTGAATAACAGTAAATTGCTATAATCTACAGTTACCAATATTTCAGGGACACTTGTGATTGAAGTCAATATTATGTATGGTACTTACAGCCAGGGCTGGGCAATTATGACCTAAATCAAAATCACGATTAATTGAACATGTGATCTCGATTATGATTATTCAATGATTATTTAGGCCACACCCCTTTATTCATGCCACGTCCCTGTTTGCATGCTACTCCATTGAATTAATATTTATCCCGAGCCTGCAGTATACTACTGTATATAATATACCTCCTGACACTGCCCCCACACAGTATAATGCCCCTATACCTACCCTCCACACATTATAATACCCCTATAACGGCCTCCACACAGTATAATGCCCCCCATAGTTGCCCCCACATCGTATAATGCCCCCATAGCTACCCTCCATACAGTATAATACCCCCATAACTGACTTCCACACAGTATAATGCCACAATAGCTGCACCCCACACAGTATAATGCCCACTATTGTTGCCCCCACGCTGTATAATGCCCCCACAGCTGCCCCCAATAGTGCCTGATAAAAACAATATACATACTCACCTAACCACGTTCCAACGACGAGTGGAGGAGATCCCTCTGGTCTGTGCAAATTGGTGAAGACAGGCGATGACGTCACTGCCTTGCGTCCGGCGGTACATAGTGAATGGTAGAGCAGGGATCATACGGCTCCCTGCTCTACCACTGGATTTAACTGTATTTACGTCCTGCAGATGAAGATACAGTGTAACCGGGAGAAAATAATTGATCAAACCGAAATTCGCAAGATGACGTAAATTAATTGTGCTGAATTTCGATTTTGATTATTTTTCAATTAATTGCCCAGCACTACTTATAGTCCATGGAGTCCACCCACAATTGTCCCAAAAATGATGTGGGCACAACATTGCAAAAATTCAGACGGAGGGCTTTGGAACACAAGAGGGGACTCTCCGTATTAGACAATTAAACAGTATGGCTATTGTGGACCGGGATGATGTGTTGTGTTACTTTATTTGTTTAGTTTATTTGTTGTGTTACTTTATTGTTCACATTTGATTGTAAAACCTTAATCCGGGGGGTAATTGAGATTGTGGGATATTACAAAAAGAGGTACGAAGGATCCATAGACTGAGAAGTACTTTTAATGAGCAATTAATGTAGTTATTTTAGGTTTAACAACCTGTTTTATGTATTAGAGGTTTTCTTTCTCTAAACTTATCCATATCTACTGTATATCGAGAGCCCAAATCCAAAAAGGACACAATAGATCGGTAGAGAGGAAGGCACAATCCTCAATGACTCATTAACCAGTGACCAATTTATGTTACAAATAACGTCCTATGTACGGGGGAGTCTTCACTAATAATTTGACCTCATCTATAGTTATATAAAGTGTCCAAATCGATACAACTAATATGGAGAATGGCGCTGCGTTCCTAAATTATTGTAATCGTACGTAATTTATTCACATGGGATTATGCTTTTTAGTATGAGAGGATGCGTCTCTCCAATTCTGGCTCTCAAATTTTCTCTAGTCGGTGTAGATAAACCACGGCTTTTTTTTGTCCTTATTATCAGAATTTGCCATATGCCCCACCCATTTAAATAGGACACACCCTCAACTATAAAACACGCCCCAAAATAAATGCAGATCCCCTAAACTACTACAGATCACAGACAAGACCACTGATCAAACACAGACCACAAACCAGACACTCCAAATAAATACAAAACCCAGACCCCCTTAATATAGACACTAAGACCCTCAAAATAAATATAGACACTAAGACCCCCAAAATAAATATAGTCCCTCAGATCCCCAAAATAAATATAGTCCCTAGACACTGCAGACCAGGCACCCTAAAGGAATACACCCCCAACCTTAATACAGGCCCCAGACCAAGCTCCCCCTCCCACCTGGGAGTAAAGAGGAGAGCAGGAAGAAGTAGAGATCATGTTAAAAAAATGTGGAGTACGGGAGATTGTCCGGTCTCAGGTAATATATCTGTGTAAAAGTGTTTGGTAATCCAATGAAACTGAGAGAGGAAAGATACATCTTATGTAGCAATGGAAACACATAGGCCTGCATAGGAGCTGTATACACAAAATGACATTTTTAGCCAAGCTTACTTGATTATATCCATTAAGAGAATAACTGCAGGGTCCATCAGCCAGTATCACACATGATAGGGTTAGATACAGGGCCCAGCAGCCGTATTACACATGATAGGCTGAGATACAAGCCCAGCAGCCAGTATCACACATAATAGGCTTAGATACAGGGCCTAGCATACAGTATCACACATGATAGGCTTAGATACAGGGCCTAGCATACAGTATCACACATGATAGGCTGAGATACAAGCTCAGCAGCCAGTATCACACATAATAGGCTTAGATACAGGGCCTAGCATACAGTATCACACATGATAGGATTAGATACAGGGCCCAGCATACAGTATCACACATAATAGGCTTAGATACAATGCCCAGCATAAAGTATCACAGATGATAAGATTAGATACATGGCCCAGCAGACAGTATCACACATGATAGGATTAGATACAAGGCCCAGCAGACAGTATCACACATGATAGGATTAGATACAGGGCCCAGCATACAGTTTCACATATATAATAGGCTTAGATACAGGGCCCAGCATACAGTATCACACATGATAAGATTAGATACAGGGCCTAGCATAAAGTATCACACATGATAAGATTAGATACAGGGCCCAGCATAAAGTATCACACATGATAAGATTAGATACAAGGCCCAGCATACAGTATCACACATAATAGGCTTAGATACAAGGCCCAGCATACAGTATCACACATAATAGGCTTAGATACAAGGCCCAGCATAAAGTATCACACATAATAGGCTTAGATACAAGGCCCAGCATAAAGTATCACACATGATAAGATTAGATACATGGCCCCGCAGAGAGTATCACACATGATAGGATTAGATACAGGGCCTAGCATACAGTATCACACATGATAAGATTAGATACAAGGCCCAGCAGACAGTATCACACATAATAGGATTAGATACACAGTTTAGCAGACAGTATCACACATGATAAGATTAGATACAAGGCCCAGCAGCCAGTATCACACATGATAGGCTTAGATACAAGGCCCAGCATACAGTATCACACATGATATGATTAGCTACAGGGCCCAGCAGATAGTATCACACATGATAAGATTAGATACAAGGCCCAGCAGCCAGTATCACACATGATAGGCTTAGATACAAGGCCCAGCATACAGTATCACACATGATATGATTAGCTACAGGGCCCAGCAGATAGTATCACACATAATAGGATTAGATACAGGGCCCAGCAGACAATATTCTTAAACTTACCCTTCTCGCTCCTGAATCGGATCCTCTTCATCTCCAGGCACAGCGCTGGTTCTAACACTATTCAGCAGTTGTGCGTGGCGCACAAAATGTTGTGACACTGATAGGCGTGAGGACTCAGTGCTGCGCCTGGCCCCGACTCAGGAGCGAGGAGGGTAAGTATACTGCTGTTGTAGTAACAGGGGCGGTGTCGTTTATTACATAGGCCCCAGTTACTACAGTAACTGTGGACAGACATGGTTCGGGGTACTTTGGGCCCCTCTGGCTTCGGCGCCCGGTCACAATTGTGACCACTTCAACTCCGATAGCTATGCCATTGCCCCCTACCCTCAGTCCCTGTAGTTCGGCATGATAGCTGTTCCTGCCCCCTCGTTATTCCCCCTCTAGAGATAGATGTACCTTTTTCAGTTGGGTTTGACGATCTCTTTTTCAGATATTGTGTCCACACCAACATAGCCACAGCTACTATTACCCCAGCCACTGTCAACATGGTTATTATAAAGACTACAATGGTTATATGGGAACCATTCTCCAGTTTTTCTATAATGAGCAAAAACAGATATTAGAATTGATATTACAATATATAATGAAGCAACCTCATAATAATAAAATTAAAAATCATAAAGATCTATGGGGGAATAGACAAGTTAATAAGAACATTACCTCAGCTGTATTAATGGGGACAACTGCACCCACTTAACCCCCCCAGGTGTGCCAATCAAGGGTCCAGAAGATAGGACCTTAACCCATGGTTACTTTGATAAGGTGCCCTTCCACAGTTCAATGTTATTAGGTCATTTTATATAGTAGATTTATTACCCTTAACCATCAGTAACAATTTCCTCATAACACTGTTAGGCACAGAGCTCCCATACACTGACAACCAAGGAGTCCCCGATGCACTGCTAGCCACAGAGCCTACATTATACTGCCAAAGAAAGAGCCCCCAATATACTGCCAACCACAGAACCCCCAATATATTGCCAGTCTCAGAGACTCCAATATACTGCCAACCACAGAACCCCCAATACACTGCCAGTCTCAGAGCCTCCAATATACTGCCAACCACAGAACCCCCAATACACTGCTAGCCACAGAGCCTACATTATACTGCCAAAGAAAGAGCCCCCAATATACTGCCAACCACAGAACCCCCAATATATTGCCAGTCTCAGAGCCTCCAATATACTGCCAACCACAGAACCCCCAATACACTGCCAGTCTCAGAGCCTCCAATATACTGCCAACCACAGAACCCCCAATACACTGCTAGCCACAGAGCCTACATTATAGTGCCAAAGAAAGAGCCCCCAATATACTGCCAACCACAGAACCCCCAATATATTGCCAGTCACAGAGCCTCCAATATACTGCCAACCACAGAACCCCCAATACACTGCCAGTCTCAGAGCCTCCAATATACTGCCAACCACAGAACCCCCAATACACTGCCAGTCACAGAGCCTCCAATATACTGCCAAACACAGAACCCCCAATACACTGCCAATCACAGAACCCCCAATATTCTGCCAACCACAGAACCCCCAATACACTGCCAGTCACAGAGCCTCCAATATACTGCCAACCACAGAACCCCCAATATACTGCAAGTCACAGAGCCTGCAATATACTGCCAACCACAGAACCCCCAATAAACTGCCAGTTACAGAACCCCCAATATTCTGCCAACCACAGAACCCCCAATACACTGCTAGTCACATAGCCTCCAATACACTGCTAGCCACAGAGCCTCCAATATACTGCCAACCAAAGATCCTCCAATAAACTACCAGTCACAAAGTCTCCAATACACTGCTAGCCACATAGCCTACAAAATGCTGCCAACCACAGAGCCACAATACACTGCCAGCCACAGGGCCCCCAATATACTGACAATCACAGTACCTCCAATACACTGCCAGGTGCAGAGCCCCCAATACACTGGTAACCACATATACCCCAAAACAGTGCCACCACAGAATCCAATACTGTATTGCTTATTCAAGGAAACGTTGTAAGTGACAGAATTTTGGTTTGGCTACTTTTGGAGTTTTGTTTTATTCCTTACCTGAACAATGTTCTATATGGACAGAGACATTCTTTTGGTCAGCTGGGTTCTGGACTGTACACACAAATTCTGTTTCCCGATGGTCCAGTGGCAGCCTCCTCTGGATTCTGTTCCCAGTATTATTTATGGTCTGATACTCAGAATCCCGGTTTCTGTATTTCCAAGAATTGGACAAATCCGGTGTATTGGATTGAACAGAACAATGAAGAGTAATGTTACACTGATCCCCGATTCCCTCCGCTTTAAATATGATCTGTGGAGCCGGAACTGGATCTGTAACCAGAAACATTTTTTTTTATTGATTTAGAGTATAGCGTTTTATGTATTTCCTCAGCTGGATGCAGTCAATAAGGGAACCCTCACATTTAACATGATAGAGAGGAGAACAGGACCCTCCTAGGGTAATATCATACGGGTAAATGATGACTTGCAGGGGTTACACTCACTTAGCAATAGTAGAAATAGTGACTCGTGCTATGAGATGCCCTTAACTGTTATCGGTAGTACATGGAATGATGCCAGGGTTGGACTGGCCAACCAGAGTACCAGGGAATCCTCCAGTAGGCCCAGGCGCTGACATAATAATTACAGACAGAAAACAAATACAGAAAAAAAAGTCTGTATGCCTTAGGGCTCTTGCATACCGCCCGAGTTCTGTCCATGATCCGTGGAAAGATAGGACATGTTCAATTTTTCCACACATCGGAGAGTTGAGTCAGTTTTCACAGACCCGATTCACCCACTGAAGTGAATGGGTTTGTTAAAACTATCGGTTGCCAATCGGATGCCGTGAAAAACGGCCCAAGTGACACTCAGTCGTGTGTGAGGGCTTAGAGGCATACGAAGGTACAGTACGACACCATAGACTTTTTTAGGTGCCATATTACTGCTTTGTACTACTCGGAACTTGTATGGAGACATAGTACATGACATGTACTACTCATACCTGTAATAGACATGTCTTTTATTTTTAGGTGAGGGTAGCCCCCTCAATTCATCATTTACCCTAATGTTAGGACCCTGTTGTTTTAGATATATGACTCTGATATGATAACGGGGCCCAGTCATAACAGGGTCTTTGACGTTTAGCAGTACAAAAAGTCATATAAACCTTACAGTAAAAGGGTAGTGTCATAACCCCATGTTCATTTCTAAATAGAAGTCAGCCCACATCATGGCCATGCACTTCAAACAGAAACGGCAGACAATGCAAAACATGGACAGGTTCGGTCCGACGGTGCGGGGGGCCGCATTTACTTAGCGGCTCAGCTCTGACGCTTAGAGGGAGATTCCGAGTACAATGTCTATATGCCCTAATAGGTCATTAGTATATAATTGTGGTGGTCTAACACCCGGATCCGGCACCGATCAGCTGTTTCGGATGCCTCCAGGCACGAGGCACTGGATATTTTGCAGTGGTTGGCCACAGTATAGCGGCCGTGCTTCAGTACTGCAGCTCTGCTCGTATTCAAGTTAATAGGACCAGAGCTGCAGTAAGCCAGCACAGCCACTATACAGAATACGGAGCCATCTGCTTCCGGCACCGACCACTGGATAACATCCGGTGCCCGGTGACAGCCGGTAGAGCTGATCCCCACCGATCATATACTGATGACCTATCCTGTGGATGGGTCATCAGTATGAAAAACCGCCCATTGCCCTTCAAGCTAGTGATAAAATGGCATGTGTAAAATTTCCAAACAACCAGTATAGCCATGAGTCCTCAGGACCCATATTTCTGGCACCCCCTGCAGTCCTGTCATATCATCAGTATTATCTATACTACTTGACTTGTTACTATCTCTTATCTAATGGTAATTTAGTTGTCATTTGACCATCATTAACATGAATACATACCATGAACTGTGACATTGAATTTTTGCTCTCTCGTTGTACCATTCAAGAAGGTACAATCAGCGGTATAGACTCCACTATCCTTTTTAGTCAGGTTATCGATGCCCAAGACCGCTCCATTTAAGTACTGCTTGTATCTGCTGTTAAGATTGGAGACACCATTTTTAATCTTTGCAATCAGAGTCCATTGTCCATTGAGCTCAAATCTCCAGGTAACTTCTATCGGAGGTGGGTCAAAAGAAGTTGTCAAGTTCCTAGACGAATTTGAAACCCCGAGCACATCAAGTGGAGGTTGTCCTACAACTGAACACAGGAAGCAGAGTCATTTTCATTTCAGTGTCTAAAATACAGTATGTTGCCCCAAAATACATTTTCCTAACCGACCTCCTCTATCCGGCCCTCCAACTTTTTAGGCTTGGAATCAGGAGTGGGACAAGCTGCTGCTCAAGGCAGGGGTTTCAGAATGTGAAAAAAGAAAAAAAGAAAAAGATCCAGGAATATAGCTAAGCACTCTTGGGTTCAATAAGAATAAAAAATTATTTTATTTTTTGAATCCAGATAATACCGGCAAAGTTAAATTTATACATAAATACACAAGTAACAATTTAAAAAGAGAATTCTCCTGGCCAGGAAAGAGAACATACAATAAACCTTCAGAACATAGGTGATATTGCCTGATGGATATACAGCACGATGTACACGCGTTAAACAATTTTACAAAGAGATTTCAAAATGAGAAACCGCTGGGCTATGTTCACACTTGCGGTTTCCAAACATATATGTAATTTGTATCACAATATTGCCAAAGTACCTATTTGGAGTAGCTGGTAATGATATTAATAAAGAGACTTTTTTTATATGCATATAATATGACTTGACTCTCAAAATAGACAAATAGCCTCAAGAATTAGAGGAATGTGGTTATAAGCGTGCTTTTTTCTCTCATCAAGTGGATCAACAAAACCAATTCAAATCTTATGATAATAGGAAGTCTTTTTACAGATCCTAGGGTCAATGTATAGCCCTCAAGCAGTTGGGCTTTGAAGCAAGATATAAGCTTAAATGGATTTTTACCTTCGCCTCCGAAGTCCAGTAAGTGCCGGGAAGACCATGTGGGGAGGTAATTGACTCCGGGGTGAGGAATGGCAGGTCTCCTCAAGAGGGAAGTTCACCTGTGTGGCCACACATTTGGTTTCAAAGCATCCACGTCTCCACCATTGCTT
Source organism: Rhinoderma darwinii (assembly GCF_050947455.1). Lineage (NCBI taxonomy): Eukaryota > Metazoa > Chordata > Amphibia > Anura > Rhinodermatidae > Rhinoderma > Rhinoderma darwinii. The sequence goes on along the minus strand of NC_134698.1, from coordinate 7,402,108 downwards.
CCCTTGGCGCTTTCCTCTATTGATCCATGCAGGCAACAACCACTGTACTCACGGAGGTAGGGGCCCAGCAATGCAGGATCGCACCCTGATATTTCAGGTGAATTGAAGGCACTCCAAGAGGAACGGACCCAGCTGGACAAGATCGCACGCCGGCAGCCAGGTAGATAGAAATTCCAACGTATGTTCCTTTCCACGTGTGATCTTCAACACTGGACAGGTATTCTCTGGGCAGGGTTTGGACGTCACTACCCGCCCCGTTGATTAGAACAGCTGACGCGTTTCATCCCTGAACGGGATTTCTTCAGAGCAGTTTGACAAGTGCTGCCAAACACACTATATTTATAGTGTCCCAAATTCATTCATTGGTTCAATAAAAAACATAATGTTTCACACAAAGATATTATGGATATTATATATTTAAATCTTTCATGAGATGCCACAATGATATATATCTCTCTCAATTTCAATAGCAGGCATAGATATTTATATATTCAAACAGACAATTAGAATATCCAGAAAATCATATTCATAAATATATTCAGAATGTGCCCCTCCACCCTTGAGCCCCATATGTGGAAATAAACTGCTGTTTGGACCCACGGCAGAGCTCAGAAAGGAAGGAGCGCCATTTGGCTTTTGTCGCCATTTGTCGCTAAATTCTAAGAGCCAGAACTTTTTTATTTTTTCTCCACCAGAGCCGTGCGAGGGATTATTTGTTGTGGGACAATCTGTAGATTTCATTGGTACAATTTTGGGGTAGATGCGATTTTTTGATCATTTCTTATTCGATTTTTTTGGCAAGCAAAGTGACAAAAAAAACATAAATTCTGACAATGTTTTTGTCCTTTTTTTTTTACAGTGTTCACCGTGCGCTATAAATGACAAATTACATTTTACTTTATTCTGCGGGTCGGTACGATTACGGCGATACTATATGTATATATTTTTTTTATGTTTTGTGCCGTTTACGCAATAAAATTAATTTTCAATAAAATAATGTATTTTTTGTATCAGCATATTCTTTGGCCTCATTCACACGGCAGGGTTTCCCGGCCGGGTGCCGGCCGTTCATAAATCGGCCGGCACCCGGCTGCAATAGGAATGATAGACCCCTAATGGGGCTATTCACACGACCGATTTTTTGACGGCCGGGAGATCCGGCCGTCAAAAAATAGGACATGCTCTATCTTCGCCCGGGTACCCGGCCGCCCGGCTCCCATAGAAGTCTATGGGGCCGGGTATTACACGGCCATCACCGGAATGTGTTCCGAGTGATGGCCGGGTTTCCCGGCGCTTGCACTCTATCTCCTCCTCCTCACAGCGCAGAGTGCATGTGAGGAGGAGGAGTTGATGCCATTCTGACGAATGGCATCGCTGTACACTGTGTTGCAGGGCTGGGGTGTACAGCAGGTGGAGGGAGCGCTGCGCTGGCTCCCTTCCCCTGCTTGTTAAAAGCACCCTGGCTCGGCGACACCTTCGATGGCGTCACTAGTAGCAGCAGCTGCTGCTGCTGCGGCTGCTACTACTGTAGCGACGCCACTATAGCAGAGCGGGGAGGTATCTCCCCGCTCTGCTATGTGCTAGCCGCACTTTAGCTCCTTGAAGGAGCGGAATCCCCGTGTTTTCGGGGATTCCGCTCCTGGACAGAGCGCTTGATGTCTCTGTCCATATCTGGGCAGTGACATCAGGGGAAACTCCTGAAGCAGAATCCCCGAACACATTGGGATTCCCCTTCAGGAGCTGCCGCTGATGTCACTGTCCGGATCTGCCCGGCCCGGCACGGATGCATAACTTTATGCAAACCGGCCGGGCAAAATGGCCGATTTTACCGGCCGACACTCGGGCTTGGGAACGACCCGGTCGTGTGAATCCCGCCTTAATATTTTTTATCTCATAACTTTTTTATTTTTCAGTCAAAAAAGCTGTGTAAGGGCTTGTTTTTTGCGGGACGGGTTGTCGTTTCTATTGGTACTATTTTGGGGTACATGCCACTTTTTGATCACTTTTTATTCTCTATTTTGAGAGGGGTGGTGACCAAAAACATTGTGATTCTGGCATTGTTTTTTAATAATTTTTTTTGCGGTGTTCACCGTGCGGGAAAACTAATATTATAGTTTTATAGTTGGGGGCGTTACGAATGCGGTGATACCAAATATGTGTACTTTTTTTAACGTTTTCATTTTTTTCCAATAATACATGACTTATTATAGGAAAAAAAACATTTTTTGTTTTTGGAACTTATAACTTGTTTTTATACTTTTATAAAACATTTTTTTTAACTTTTTTTACTTGAAGACCTGCAGCACTGATAGCTGCAATAATACATTACACTACCCAGATATAATGTATTATAAACTATCAGTGTGACGACGAGAGTCACACTGACAGGAAGCCTATGAGGATCAGTCTCCGGCTGGTCCTCATAGGCTTCCATGCATGGCAGACCCGGAGGCCATTGTATGGCCCTCGGAATTGCCATGTGACCGACGGCAGCACCTGCAATCGGTCCCCAGGAAAGTTTGTTGTAGCAACAAACTTTCCAGTTTGTTACTACAACAAACTTTCCCTGCGATCACATGATCGGGTCCTGAACCAATCAGGTCCCGATCATGTCTCCGGGACCAGAGGCAGGGGTTAACTGCGCGATCTGGGTGTCAGCGCTACTCTGAGACACATGAATCGCGCTTTTAACACCCACTGTGAATTCACGTCTGCGCTGCACAGCGACCAACAAGCGCCGACGTGAATTTACTGTGGGCGGTCAGGAAGCAGTTAATAATGGTGATCATATTCTCTGTAGCCGAACCAATCGGTTCGGCTGTCAGAGAACAGGTTGCTGGGGAGCCAGGGACAATGACACCGCCGGCGTCAGAGCGATGTCCCCAGCACTATGCTGGCAGAAGCAGAGGTCTGAAGATTCACGTCCTCGCTGCATGGGGTATATGCGGATAGGACGTGAATCTACAGATTGTCGTCATGAAAGGGTTAATTCAGACCACAGATCAGACCCATAAATTCCTCTAACCCCTGACCAGACCCATAAATTCCTCTAACCCCTGACCAGACCCATAAATTCCTCTAACCCCAGACCAGACCCATAAATTCCTCTATCCCCTGACCAGACCCATAAATTCCTCTAACCCCAGACCAGACCCATAAATTCCTCTAACCCCTGACCAGACCCATAAATTCCTCTAACCCCAGACCAGACCCATAAATTCCTCTATCCCCTGACCAGACCCATAAATTCCTCTAACCCCAGACCAGACCCATAAATTCCTCTAACCCCTGACCAGACCCATAAATTCCTCTAACCCCAGACCAGACCCATAAATTCCTCTATCCCCTGACCAGACCCATAAATTCCTCTAACCCCAGACCAGACCCATAAATTCCTCTAACCCCAGACCAGACCCATAAATTCCTCTATCCCCTGACCAGACCCATAAATTCCTCTAACCCCAGACCAGACCCATAAATTCCTCTAACCCCTGACCAGACCCATAAATTCCTCTAACCCTCAGATGCCAGACCCATAAATTCCACTAACCCCTGACCAGATCCATAAATTCCTCTAACCCCAGAACAGACCCATAAATTCCTCTAACCCTCAGATGCCAGACCATACCCTTCAGTTCCTCAGGACCCTAATCATACCCTGAACCAGGCCCCTAAGTTTCTCAGACCACAGACTAGACCCCTAAGTTTCTCAGACCATACCCCTTATTTCCTTGAACCTACAGACCAGACAGAAAAAAAAAAAAAATCAGATTACAGAGAGCGTCCAATATATACAGCCAACTTGGTCCTTGTCACTTCCGCGTTCCTCCTTCCACACACAACGTCCTAAACCTGGCTAACGTCGGGACCTTGTGGACGAGGAACTTTTTAGAGGAAGTAACGGGTCCCTGAGGTCCCTCTACAGGACGGTGTAACTACTGTACACATTAGAAAACGTAGTTATAGAATTGAATGCAGGCCGGAGTTACAGGGGCAGGCCAGGCAGTCCACTTTGTGACGATAGGGAAGATTGTCAGTCCGGGCCTGGTAGTGGAAAAGGATATAACTTTTTTTTTTTCTTTATCCAGCAAAAGCACAAATAAATACATAATGCATTAGAATCTGCCCTCAAGGGAAACATTTCCTTCCTTATCCTAAGTGGTGATCAGTCTAGATCAACATAGGTTTGGACACCATCCAAGATAAAGATTTGTGGGTTAGTATGTTAAATGTTTTTGTAAGTTACAAGGCCCCAGGAAAGACCATTGTATGTTGAAAATATTGTAACCTAAGACCAATGTAACATGAGGGATTACTGTATAATGAGTGAGAAAGTTTCTCAACTTTAGAAAAGTTTACTTTTAACGTCAAAGTAGAGCTCGGGGGGCACAGGACACACTGACACGCAACACCCGCAGCCAGCCGCACAAGCGTCACTTACCTGCTGCAGGAAACAAAACAAATGCTGTCCGTAGAAGTAACAAATCCATAACTTTGTGTTTGAATGGAGTAGGAAGTTCTCCTCACGTCTAAACCACGTCTCGCGATACACAGTCCTGAGGCCCTTCCCTGATTTTAACTCCTTCAGGATACAGTTCTTTTCTTCCCCAATGCTGTAACTTGTCCATTTTAATGTCGACATGGCCGCAGGAGGGCTTGTTTTTTGTGGGATGAGTTGTATTTTTTATTGGCAGCATTTTGGGATAGATATAATGTATTATATACACTTTTTTTAAATGATTGAAATGGAATGGAAGCAATTCATGTTTTTATAGGATTTCTATAATTGGCCGGTATAATTACATGTTAACTTTCAGCTGCAGGTTATTACGAGTACGTAGATAGATAGATAGATAGATAGATAGATAGATAGATAGATAGATAGATAGATAGACAGACAGACAGACAGACAGACAGACAGACAGACAGACAGACAGATAGATAGATAGATAGATAGATAGATAGATAGATAGATAGATAGATAGATAGATAGATAGATATGGGATAGATAGATAGATAGATAGATAGATAGATAGATAGATAGATAGATAGATAGATAGATAGATAGATAGATAGTGCGTCACTACCTCAGCATGTGGGGTAACCACCTTCGTCGTCATAATGAGTTTGTCATGGAATATCTGGAATTTGTCCTTACCAGAAACAATTTTCTGTTTGAGGAGCGCTACTACCACCAGCTCAAAGGCACCGCGATGGGGAGCCCCGCAGCCCCATCGTATGCTAATTTTCTCCTGGGCTGGTGGGAGGAGCGTAGAGTGTTCACTGAGGAGATAGAGGCCTGGACGTCATCAGTGTTCCTCTGGCTGAGATGCATCGACGATGTCCTGGTCCTCTGGACTGGCTCTAAAGGATCATTCTTTGAATTTGTGGCAATTCTCAACACCAATGATATAGGTCTCAGTTTCACTGCTGAAATTGATGCATATAAAAAATTACTTTTCTTGTTCTCTCCATTAGTATCAATGATAAGGGTGGTCTTTCCACCTGTATTTATCGTAAAACTACGGTCACTAATAGTTTGTTATCTTGGGGAAGTCACTACCCTTTCCCTTTGAAATGAAAGATACCCAAAGGGCAGTTTCTTAGAGTGCCTAGAAACTGTTCTTCACTCTCAGAATTCAACACAAAAGCAGATAAATTGGAGGGTACATTAAAAAAAACAGGGATATCCCTCTAATATGTTGAAGCAGGCATGTGACCATGCAGTAGCAACCAACAGAGTTGGTGACCAAAAACACGCCAAAAAGACGATGTCACTATGCGTGTTATTGGTACCTTTGATAGTTCAAGGGGCATTACTGAGATACTCAATACATATTGGGGCATCTTACGCCTTGACACTGACTTGGCTACTTTGGTTGACAATAGACCAGCAACTACTTTTCGTCGTGGTCGTAATCTGACGGTCCGTCATCTTTCGTCCCCCGATGTACAAAAGACATGGCTATGTCGTGCCCAGATTACCGGTACCTTCAGCCGTGGCCCCTGCAAAGCCTGTCAGTATATTCAGAAAGGCAAGTCTTTCACCAGTGTGAGTACAGCGGAGACTTTTTGCAATTGTGAATTTATTGACTGTAGAACCGCAGGTGTCGTATACCTGGCCACGTGTTTCTGTCCACTCAAGTATGTGGGCAAGACAATTAGTCAACTTAGGAGACGCGTCCTGGACCACATCGGTAACATCACCAGGGAAGAAGACTGGGAGTCATGGCGGTGATCTCACATGTCTAAATTTTCAGGGTGTTGAATAAATCTGGCCCTCTCCCAGGGTGGGGGTGGGGAGACTTGGACTGAAGACGGCTTCAAAAGGAAGCCCAATTTCTAGAATAAACCGTATTAATCCTCTGGGCCTTATAAATAAATTTTGTTTCTTTATTTGAATTCTACCTCTGTTTAGTCCATAGATAGTTTGCTCTTCACATGGATAATTACGTGTCCACAACAGCTTATTATGGTGCTCTCTAGCAGACGTACACATACGTACTTCAAGAAGTGGAGTAGACATGTCCGTCAGTGATGGGCACTAACGTATACAGCTGAAGGAGGTACTAGAAAACAAAATAACGCCTCATGCACACGACTGAGTGTGCCGTCTCAGTCCAGTCAGTGATCCGAGGAAAGATAGGACATGTTCTATCTATCCTCGGATTTGAGACTCGGACCATTTTTCACGGACTTGATTCACCCGCTAAAGTGAATGGGTTCGTGAAGACTATCGGGTGCCACTCGGATGCCGTCAAAAACGGCCCAAGTGGCACAACGGTCGTGTGCATGAGGCATAATGGGGGACCACTACTCACTATCTAACCTCCATATATATATTTCCGAGAATTATTTTTGTTCAAATCGCACTTATTATTATTGTATATTATGTTTATGTATAAACGCGCTATACTATATAGCAATGGAGCTTGTATTATCAGCACTGTGTTTGTCTAGGTATTTTTTCCTTCTGTGTCTCTGGGAAATATCAGCGTGCTATGACTATAGCAAGTGGTGGATTAATTATTCTATAGGCCCTAGGCTGTTCCCCAAACTTGGGCCCCCGTTCTCCACTGCCGCTCTGCCATGTCTATAGTGAGCACCACTTTCTGTCCGAGCATTGATGGGTGTTACGATTCCCCTTGTCAAAGGGCTGTGCCCCTATATACTGACAGTCTCCAACCATCGCTGAGAGTATCACACTGTGTAGGGACACATCCTCCTGACAATGGGAATGGTAACACACATTTGTCTATGAGTCCTGGATACACAAAGACTTTATGTGGAATACAGGGATTTCCGACAACAGACATGTCAGGAGAGGGGACAAATCCTCTATAGATCCAGTCACTCACAGGTGACGTCTTCAATGATGGGAGTCATTCTCTTCTCAATCTGACACAGGTCATTATGGCAACTTCTCCTGATGAGACATCTTTGGTTCTCGCTTCTGCTGCCATTTCCAGCCTCCATAGAAACACAAAAATTCAGACACCAATGCCCAGAAGCATACACTAAAAGGGTTGTCCGGGCACAGACCGGTTTTTCATACTGATGACCTATCCACGTGCCCGGACAACCCCTTTTACTCATACTAATACATTTGGACCCCAGACCAGGCCCTAGAATACATACAGATCCCAGAACTTCTAAACTATTGCAGTCCCCAGACCAGACCCTCTTAACAAATACAGACCGCAGAACAAGAAACCCTAAATAGACCTCAGACCAGACCCCTAAATACAGACCACATACCCCTTAAACTAATACGGACCCCAGACCAGACCCCATAAATACAGACCCAGACCCCTTAAACAAATCCATCCCCCTTATACTTACATAGCAGCTCAGTCTTCTCTCTGGAGTCTTGCTGCTGTTCTAGGACCTGCAGTTATGCGATCTTATGTACGTAGGTCCTTTTGCAGGATATACACAATGCAATTCTGTTGCGGTTTTTGCCGGTGGCAAAAACGCAACAAAACTGCAATGTACTTTGGGTGGCAATGGGCCCTACGGGAACCTCGGGCTCTGGGCGGCCACCCAAAATGCCCATTGGTTTTTACATCTACCTAATCCTTTGGTTGACCACTGCTAAATTAGATAAACCCCTTCCAAGAGAAATATATGGAGATATGCTTTTGAGCCTCCCCATTTCTTGTGTTTCTGGGAAGAGCTGGAGGGAAGTGGGTTGTGTTGACCCCAAGATGGTGGAGGCCAATTTGCAATCAACCCTTCTTTTGCCCACCTATACTCCATGGTACATGGGGCAATGGCTATTGTAGCCCTGAGGACGCCATCTCGGCGAAACATGCCAGTTCCATAAGGGGAGACTCTCCACAAAAATAATTTTAGCTTATTTAAATAAAAAACAAGACCCAACCATACCACACAGTGCCTAATTAAAAGTGTCATACATTATGATGCCCAAAATACAGTGCCATACATTTGTAGAAGAGGTAACAGTTGCGTCCGAGCCCTGCTGTCTTAGGCAGCCCAAAGGCTGATCTCTAACACTTCCTATATTTTTTTTTACAAGTTTTCTGTGGGGTATAGGTAGACTCCTGGTGACATGTGGGGGGATGGGTAGGCTAGTGGTGATAAGCAATGGTAAATGGGTCAATAAATAATCCCAAAATGGGTGGCAGTGTAATGGCATAAACTAGCACCAGATTGGGAGACCATTATAATTTTCACTATGGTGCCCTCTCCCCTATATATGTACCGTAAAAATAACTAGTGGGACCATCTATTGATCTGTATCATACACTTGTGACCCATTAAATTGGAGATTATTAGAAGCCTGAAGAGAGCCAATGAATGGGATTGTTTCAGTGCTTGGATGGACACCTCAATATTACGGCAGGTCCTTAAAAAAGGATCATGGTTGACAGGTTACAATATACATTGTTTATTAAGAAACATAACAGGAAAGATTCATATACTGACTACATAACATGAACATATTCATAATCTTGGTCTATATGTAAAACTAGTTCATTTGAACATGTCCAGCAGGGGTACAGCTATAAGGGTGCAAAAGTAACGGTTGCACCCAAGCCATTGGGGCGCAAAGAAGTTGCGAGCATTATAAATGGCACATGGTCGGTGTTGGGCTGTGCTACAGATTTTGCATTGGGGCTCAGGAGCTTCAAGTTATGCCTCCGGTGTCCAGTTAGATCATTTGTATTCAGCTCTAAAAAAAAAAAAGCCAATAATGTTAATTGGGGAAAAAACAAGACAACCATGTCATGTCCAAATAATGCCATCATACAGTGCACAAATAAGAGAATTATGCATGTCCAAATAATACCGTCATACAGTGAACAAATAATAAAACCATGACATGTATAAACCATACCATCATACAGTGAACAAATAAGACAACTATGCTTGTCCAAAAAATACCATGATACAGTGCAGAAATAGGAGAACTATGCCATGTCTAAATAATATATAAATAATACCATTATACAGTGCACAAATAGGAGATCTATGCCATGTCTGAATAACATATAAATAATACCATTATACAGTGCACAAATAAGAAAACCATGTCATGTCCAAATAGTACCGTCATATAGTGAAGAAATAAGACAACTATGCATGTCAAAATAATACCATCCTGCAGTGCACACATAGGAGAACTATGCCATGTCTGAATAACATATAAATAATACCATTATACAGTGCACAAATAAGAAAACCATGTCATGTCTAAATAACATATATAATACCATCATATTGTGCACAAATAAAAAAACCAAGCCATGTCTAAATAATATAAATAATAATACCATTATATTGTGCACAAAAAAAGAGAACCATGTCATGTCTAAATAATATAAATAATAATACAAAAAAAGAGAACCATGTCATGTCTAAATAATGCCGTCATACAGTGCACATTAAGAGAACTATGCAAAAAATATATAAAAAATACCATCAAACGGTGCAAAAATTAGAGAACCATGCAGGGTTTAAACAATACTATTATACAGTACACAAATAAGAAAACCATGCTGTGTCCAAATAATATCACCATACAGTACACAAATGAGAGAACCATGTTTTATGCAAATAATATATAAATAATACCACCATTCAGTGCACAAGTAGTAATTATCCTATAGGGGGTGGTGGAGGCCACAGGTGATTTATCTCATCTGATCCTATTTAGAAAATTACATTGTAAGGCAAAATAGATGAGTGCAGACCTCCCGTGAGATATTTTCTACTATGGTCTATAGCTGATCTAGTGATATTGCATAGAATCCTTTGCCAATTAACATGTAAAATTCTCAAATACGTCCTGCCCATGTCGGAACTTGTCCTGACTAAATGTGGCTCTAGGCTCGGCACTAGTGTTATGCTGGGCATCAGTCTCATATTTATCATTAACCTACTCATCATCATATTTACCTCAGTCACAGAGTCCTTGCACACCAGGGCTAATGTTTTATTACCTGAAATAAAAAATAAAAAAGCTCATGAAAGATGGAGCTTTTATGTGTTTTAATAACTATATCTTGCATTTTAGTAAAACAAATAAAAATCTAATAATCTGGAGATGTATGTAGTCAATATGGTTATGAGGACTGGGGGCTATGGCAGCATTTTTTATTCATACCAGTTGAAAGTGCCTTATTTTGTAAATCATGTAGGTTCTTGACCATATATTAATTTGTCATAGACATTAACCATCTATGGTAACCCTCCAGCATTACACCCATGTATGTAAAATTCAAAATTAGAATTGTCAAATTTTGTCAAATTTTGTCAAATTGTAAAATTTTACAGTGATATACCTTTAAAAGGGTTTCCTGTGACTGGAAAAAAACGGTCGGTTCCAGAAACAGCACCCTTTTTCTCTATTGGATGTGTTTGGTATTGAACCTCGGTTGAAGTACCAGACACCACCCATGCAAGCCGGTGTATAGAGATGGGAAGGGTTGGAAGGGACATCTAAGAGCATTCACAAAAAGTTGCCAAACAAATCAGGTGTTTTAAAATTCCTTATTTATGCGTTACCTGTCAGCTTGAAAGTCAGGATGATGTGAATAGACAATGCCAAAAACAGTAAAATCCCAGTGGTCGCCAGCCGTATCCAGAAGATTAGACATTTAGAAGCAAAATATCCATGTGGTTCGCCTGCAAAATCATCACAACATTTTTTGAAGATCATGCCGATCCTGCTATACTGAACTAGTTTGATGATCACAATTTGTTCTTCTCTGGACACATCCCTAAAACAGTTTATATCTACATACATGCCCACCTTATTTAACAAACGCTGACTCCTGCCATCTATCCGAGCCCTCTTACAATTCTACTGGATAATCCACTTTTTTGAATTGACTCTAGATGATAATTCTCCTTGGGTGTTGATAGGAACATGTTTCCCTAAATCCACCATTACTATTCATTGACCATGGGCCATCTGACCTTCTTAAAGACAGGTACCTGGGGCAGCGATACATTTATAAACAACTCAAAAATGATCAAAAAACTCATAAACAAACACCCCTCGCTAACACACAAGATAACCCCATTATGTGTGGCAATGGATACTCGAGGTCAGAGCAATTGGTGCCACAGCCGGCACGTGGGGCATGGTTTGCTGGCATAGTTTTCCAATGTCCAATGTTGTTATGTGCTTGGCGACGCTGATAACCAGAAGATGGAGCGACGCTTTATTATGCTCTTGGTGGCGCTAATCACCAAGAGAGGGAGCGGCGCCTCGTTGTGTTTGTCGCTGCTGAATGCTTGTCAAGCACACAATTCAGAACTGCTCTCTCTTCTGGTATTCAGTGTCGCCAAGCGCATAATGAAGCGCTGCTCTGTCCTTGTGATCAGCGCCGAAGGATGGAGATCAGTAACCGCTCTGTAAAAGAATAAGTTAGCAAAATTTGGTAGCTTTCCTATGCGCACCCCCCAAACTAGTGTTCAGTTGCCATGGTCTCTCCTATGTGCATCTCCCCAAGCTGGCATTCAGGGGCCGTGGCCTCTCCTGTGTGCACCCCCACAAGCTTGTGTTCAGTAGCCGAGGTCTCTCCTATGTCTACCCCCTAGTTGGTGTTCAGGAGCCACTGTCTCTCCTATGTTACCCCCAACCCCCCAGCTGGTGTTTAGTACTTCATCATTGATTTTTTTTATTTTTATCGCCACCCCATATACAAAAGGTTGCCTATCCCTGGTCTAGGTTGTGTCTGAGGGAGAAGGTGATCAGGGCGTACTACTACACATTCATCCAAAAAATGGCGTTGCATATTGGGAGGGTGACCTCACAGAAGGAGTGGTCTAAGGTCCTCCAGCTTGTACATAAATCCTTCTTCTCCAGTTAAAATTCATTTTCAGACGTTCTGACAGGCTTCATATTATGTTTTCCTTGTTCACATCTCCATGTAAAATATGTCAACGGGAGGAGGATACAAATTCTTATTTTTGGTGATTTTTGGGTGGTATGGATGTTCTGCATCTAACCTAACCTTAATACCCGTTCATAAGACATAAAGGAGGAGATAGTGTGTAAGGAAACGCTCCAACTTAAAACGGACCAGAGTATTGACTAGCGCCCCTTACACAATAGCGCACTTGAACTGACTCTTGTTGCCTTGCATGTGAACTATGCTGCATTAGTAAAGCTAAGTGGACGGTCTTGTTCTGTTTTTGCGTTGTCCCAAAATGTTGCGAACATGCTTTAGTTTACAAGTATTGTCCCTTTAAAAGTTGTTGAAACTTGCACTTTTTTAGATGGGCATGTTGGGCTGTCTAGGTTTGCGGTCAAGTGTGTCGACACAGTAGCATGGTGCCGCAAGAGCTCCATGATAGGGTGTAGCTAGATTATATAAGGAGGGGTTTTGGCACGCCTTGGGGTAGAAGTTGTGTGTGGTTGGAGATTGTACAGAGGGTGCTGAAGGAGCGAGAGTAGCGCACAGGACTTTCATTGTAGCCGAGATCCAGAGGAGGTCTGTAGAGAGCCAGGTCAGCGTTCGTCTCTGAAAAGGCAGTGACCCCGTATATCCTGCTGACTACTTCCAGCACCTCGACCCTAGCCGTACTGCTGAATTACTTGGGCCTGCCGTGAAGAATGCTCTGGGACTGGAGAAACCCCTGTGTATCCTGCAAGTGGTTTCGGACCACTTTCAGCATGTTCCTGTACCAAGGGCGGGTAACCGACTAATCACCCCTATAGGCATGTGTGGCCAGAGATCCGAGATTGTAACCACCATGCTAAGTGCCTAGCAGAGATTGTAACCGCCAAGCTATGTGCCAAGCAGAGATCCTAACCTCCAAGTTGTGTGCCCACCAGAGATCCTAACCTCCAAGTTGTGTACCCATTACAGTCTGTAACTGTTAAGCAAAGTGCTATTATTGTTTCTCACCATAATGCATTGTGCCCCAACCGGAGTAACGTTGAGTCGTGCTGTGTCTGCTTCCATTATTGCGCCACTTTAGGTGGCGTACCGTGTCAGGGTTAAGGGCCCAAACACTAAAAACTGACCATGGAGAGATGGCCACACTCACTTTTTTGAAGGCTAAGGCAGGAGCGCTCAGCTGTTTCTGTAGCTCTTATAGATTTCAAAAGAGAGAGCCATTAACATGCGTGGCCACTACTCCACCTATAAGCAACCATTGCTGGATGCCCGTAAATTCTACATTTTTGCTCTGGTCTATTTAGAATAAAATCTTACATCTCTTATAAATTTACCTTTTCCTGGTATTTCCCAGTGGACACTGATAGGGGAGGACTTTATCCAAACTTCACAAGTCACCTTCTCCCCGTAGTTCCAGGTGTCATTGGGAAGTGAGATGAAGTTCACCACAGTCCATGTCCCATTTGATTCTTCTTTAGAGATTATCCGGCCCTTGTGATATGTTCCTGAGATCTTCCAGTATAGATGGACTGTATTATGAGCCTCAAGAACTACACAAGCCAGCTGTAAAGAGCTATGAGGGTGTAGAGGCTGGAGATGACCAAGAATATGAATAGAGGTTCTGGAGGTGAACTTGTCTGTGAATATAAAATGGTTGAAACATTGAATAAACTATATAGTGTAAGGCTATATTCACATTTGCATTACAGATTCTCTTGTTTTATGGGGACATAGCGCTACATACAGAGCCATTTTTTTTTTCAAAACAACGGATGCCTTGGCGGAACCCAACAAACCTGGTTATAAGTCAATAGGGTTCATTAAGGTCCGTTGGTGTCCATCGGGCGACTTATCCAGCA